>NC_056726.1:983723671-984023671 GCF_019279795.1 Protopterus annectens | reverse complement strand
CGACACAGCTCAACAAGTTGCTTTATGATGTCTCTCTCCACCCTGTAATGCTCTACAATCTCCAGATCATGTAGCCCTTGGTAGGTTACCCTTGGTCTGAACACTCATCTCCTTCTCCGGTGCCTGAGATGGTTGTCAGTATCATCATTCACACCACTGTCAGTCTCCACAACATTCTGGTGAATCAAAGCTATGGCAGCCCCTAACATATACATATTAAAAGTTCCCTGTCTGTATACACCAATGGTGCAGAGTGTCTGGGAATACACAAGTGTGTGTGTGGGGGGCTTTCTCACCTTATACTATTGTGCAATGGATGATGCTAGTGTAATTGGGTGTGTTTGTGCTTTTCCAGCTACAGGGTATCTTAACTATTGGTTTTACAGCAGGTACTGCTATTGTGGGGCCTTTGGTGCTGAGTTATGCTTGTCTGCCATGATTCATCTATTGCCCTTTACTTCTATTTTCAACCCGAGTCACCTCCCATTGTCAGGCATGCATCCAGCTGCCACCTTTCTTGTTTTGTGCTTCCACAACCCTGGATTGTGTTGGGAAATGTGTTATGTAGCTGATCTACAGTGTTTGCTTTGTTCTGCTGTGACAGTTCTCTTTTCTTTGCTGTACGGCACCTCCCCTTTCCTGTTCTGCAGGTAGCTGCTAGCAGCCTTGCTAGCTGTTGTCTATGGCCCACTGTGAGTTTCTTGGTGTTAATTACTCATTTGTACTCCAATTACCATGCTGCAGCATTTCCTTATTGTTTTCCCATATCCTTCCTGTTTCAGCTGTGGTGCACGCCGCGCACATCTGTTTACCGTGTTTCGTGCGTGTTTTCATCCATGTTCACATGAATTTCGGTTACCTTGTGTGCTCTCAGCTAAGCAAAGCTATGGCTACTTCCACCCCCCTATCCTGCAGCTTTGCTTAGCAACATGCAACATGGATTAGCAATGATCCAATGTGCTTACAGCTACAGTGGCGTGCCCCTCTCTTGATGTCATGTTTACCTCCAGGCCACTCCTCGATGTTGTAATGCTACGCCATGTGGTACATTCTTATGCCGGTGGGACAGGAGAAACAAGGGTAGTTCCACTGTCCATAATGCTAAGTTGAAGGCTCTTGTCACTACGGGTGGCTATTCAGAATCAATCAGGGAAGAGCTCAGTGGATGGATATTTCTGCCTAGGTTTTAGGGAAAATTTGTTGAATTTAACTGTCCAGTTTTGGTGTGCAATTGTGCGACAGTGTGCGGTACTGCACAATGTGGAAACAAGCAGAAATCTGTTCAAATGCTGGGTCTAAATACCAGATGCTAAAAACTTGAAAAAAATATTTTTAAAAGATTCAAAAGGACCAATGATGATGCTTATGCCAATCCCTAGACCTGCCTCCCTTTACCAGCCAGGTCCCAATCAGCACAATTCTCTCACAAAAGTGCAGATAGGCCCCTTCCAATCCAAGATAGCCTGGAAAATGTGCTGAGAACAAACAAATCACTACAAACAGTTCCAGATGCAGCAAGCCTGTATCGGGACTATACAGCTACTAGCTACCTAGTTTCAGCAGGAAACAATACAGAATGTTTAAAACATCAAAAAACTGCAGTGAGACAATAAAAAACACATTTAAAAAAGCAGAAAATCAGCAAGGAGGCCCTAAAGAATGTTTTAAACAGTTAACAGATCAGTTATTTAAACACTGCTTGGCAGGAAAACCAGAGCAAGCATAACAGATAGCTTAAAAACAATGAAAAGCACCTGTAAATACTTAACAGTCAGCGAAAATAAAAAACTTTGTAAATAATGAAAACAGTAATACAATTCGGTTTTAACAGACACAGTGAAGCAGACAATTGCAGTACAACAGTGAAGTTTAGTACACAGTAGATAAACGCAATATAAAAGTAGGCATCAGGCAATAAAAAAGTGCAGTAAATAGTATTAAATAATCAAAAAAGCAGGCAACTTTTTTTTTTGGAAGCTCAGAAGCTGAATGAATTGATAAGACTGTAGTATAATGGAATTAACTAGTTTGTTGTTGTGTCCTTCGGCTTTTCCTGGTTAGGGGTCGCCACAGCAGAACTCCGGTCCGCTAATGATTGGCAGTAGATTTTTACATGCTGAGTTGCCAGCCCTGACGCACAACCTTCAACAAAGGTGCGCCCATTCATGCATGTCTCCACACAGAAGATGCTCTAGCTGAGAATCGAACAGGACGTCTTACTGTGAGGTGACAATGCTACCGCAGCACCACCACTGCAGCAATAATGGAATTAACTAGAAACAACTGAAATGAGACTGGAATGAAAGTCTTTATCTGTTAATTACCCAAAATTGTGCTGAACAGGTGCCAGTCTCTCCTTTATGATTCAAGTATTTTCTACTTTTTAGAATGAATTCTGCGAACACTGTAGTTTAGTTAATGCTTTATTAGAGGTTTACAATATCTGAGTACTGTCATTATTAACAGTGCTGATAAATATAACAGTCTGTAGGAATGTTAGTTAGTTATAACAGTGCTGCTAAATATATCTAAAGTTTCTGCCTGTATAATCTGCTTCTTCTGAATAATATAAACTGAAACAATCTTTATTTGACTTGTCTTCTGTAGTCAGGCTCAAGTGCATGTATTGTAACTTACTTTCTGGAATGCGGAATATTTAATCTATTCTGTATGTTAGTCCAAACTAACTAACTGACTGTGCCAGAAGTATTTCCTAATAATACCAAAACCCTGTAATGCTTTTCCCACCTCTTTAGCCTTGGTTGCCTTGGTATCCAAGCTTTGTCTTACATGTGTCTCTTTATCTAACATTCTATTGCATGTACATCTTTCCCCTTGAGAAAGAAAAATTCTGTATTTCTGTATTAATGCATGCGTTATGTTTCCTTTCTAGTGAATTGTCTTCCCTGAAACTAAATGCATACATGAAAACACAAGTCTGACTTTATTTTCAGGCCTATTATTTTACCTTAATGTACTATAGTGAATTCACTAAGAATACCCTCACTCTAAAAGCTTCCCTGAGGTACCTGATGAAAGTTTGCAGGGACCTTTTTTGTAGTTACTTTAAATTTGTATTCCTTACTACTGTCATCTGGTTTTTAATATACAGGCTTTATGTCACCTTACTAATAATTTGCAGATGTGTAATAAACTTGCAATTTTAATTTTCACCACTAAATGTCACTTGAGCATTTATGGTTTGGATGGTTTGGATTGAAGTATCTTAACTTTATGATTTAATTATAACTTAACCTGTCTCTGTGAGTCTTCATTTAAGTTAGACAGAGTATGAACTGGTAACCCTGCCTATTTTTTTTTTCATATTTCTGTATGCTGTAATGGTAAAATTATACTTCTGCCTATGTTTTTACCTTATTAACTGATGTCTTATTATAGGTTCATAGGTTCATAGGTAAGTACTAGGCTATCTGCCCATGGGCATTTATAAGCCTATCCAGAATGTGTTGGCTTTCACCACCCCCTTAGATTAGTTCCCTGTGCCTCTGTCCAGCAGAGTCATTAGTTCCCTGCTCCACCATCCAGCAGAGCCATTAGTTCCCTGCACCACTGTCCAGCAGAGCTACTGCAGTGATCCCTGGGGTAAATTTTCTGTTTCCCATCCACCCATCAAGGTTTCACTTGAAGAGTGTTAGTGAGGGACTCTGCCTGATGTATATTGAAATCCTGTTCCAAAGCATGGGGAGTCTCTGGGATAGCAATCTATCCCTCCAGCATGTCCTATTTATCATTGTGGTGAGGTTTATAACTCCAGACCGTGTGGCTCTCTGGAATTTGTTTTTCTTTAGGTGGAGCATGTCCATCAATTCTGGGTTGGACATGGCCTTGATTGTCAGGCAGAAAGCACCTCTGAGTAAGCGGTATGCAATCGAGTACAGCTGGAGTTTCTTGAGTCGGGCTGCATAGGGCATCTGTTTGAGGCCAGTAATCCTCTTGGTGAGGTACTTTTGTGGCCTTTCCAGCTGTTGCAGGTGTCTCGTAAGGCACATCCCAAATGGGGCATTGTATTCTATGATAGGTCTAATGAGTGATGAGTAGAGAGGCACAGTAACCTCTTTTGTTCTCGATGCAAACCCTTTTGTGATTAGGTGGGCCACATAGAAGGATTTGCTAACCACCTTTGCAATATGATTATCAAATGAGAGATTACTATCTACTTGGGTCCCCAGATCCCTAATTACATTTTCTGTATTTAGGGGACTACCACCTATGTGGTAGTTCATGAGTACTTTGTTTTTTCCAAAGGGGATGACTATGCACTTTTTGGCATTTAGCTTGAGGCCATGATTTTGACACCAGGTATCTGTCTCAGTGAGCCCCATCTGGAAGGTGTCTGTATCAGCCAGAGAATCAATCAATTATGGCCCCTAGTTTGCAGTCATCTGCGAACTTGGTCAGCCATAGTCCTCCTATCCTTGCCTGTACTTCTGAGAAGTATATACCGAACAGGAGGGGTCCTAGGACTATTTGTATCATGATGTCTCTCTCTTATAGCAAATGAAACCTTTTTCCATTGTCCATTGATTTAAATTTTTAAACATTGTACTGTTTAGTCTACTTTTTATTGCATAGCCTATCAATCGATGGCTATTTTCTGAAGATTAACTGAAATTGGCAATAAGGGGATAACTTTATAACTGGTTTTGAAGCATAATTACCATATACTGTATTAACTGGTGTCTATAAATTTTTATTTAGATTTGTTAATAATGCTATTTACCTTTTTTAACTTTTATGTGCTGTAATAGATGTTTAACACCTACATTTGTGTCTGAAATATTCTATGAATATTTATGAGCTACAATAGTTTACTAAAACTTATGTTATCTGTATTTTAGGTCTATACCTTTGCTTTTTCTGTTATTGTCCTTTTAACTTTCTGACTGATGTACAATAATTATGTAAAGTGCACTGTAATTTGTAAATTAATGAACAAATTAAGCTTGCCCTGTTATGCCTTAACTATGCTGAATAACTATTGCTACCTATTTTTAGATAACTTATTTTAATAACCCTGTAATAAATAATTCTGTCACTTTACTCTTAACTAATGACTGAATAATGTTATTTTGTCACTTTACCCTTAAAACTAATGACTGACTAATGCGAAGTAGCTTAGTATGAATGTCATATTTTGAATCTTGACTGAAATTTGATACATATTTATACTGAACATCTAAAATAGCAGGAATACCTTTTTCTGCCAGTGTTACCTGAACACAGATAAAAAAATAAACTGAACATATTTTTTGACAGTGTTACCTGAACACAGATAAAAAAATAAACTGAAATCTGTTAATATTATATTCTGGAGACTAAACTATTAATACTTTTTTGTCAGTATTGTCTGAGCATAGACAAAAACATAAACTGAAAATTAGCACTGCTATATAACTGTCTGAAAACATGCATACTTGCTTTAACTCATACATTTTAACTTTAAACAATCATTGAAGAAATAACTGAAACACATGGACAGTTTACTTCTGCATCACAGCTCTTGCCAAATTTTACTCTGCATTGTCCAAGTCACTGATAAGGTATTGGAATGCCTGATTTAATGTCCAAGTGTCCTTTTGATAGTTAATCATTTTAAATCTCTCTTTTTGTCTTTTATACAAGGCTGGGTGACTTATATTTTTTGACTGTATTTAAAATTTGTCTTGGAAATTATTTATGCAAAGCACAAAAAACAGTATCAGGTCCTTAAAATAGCATTTGCATCTTTAACAATTATAAACTGATAACTTTTCTTGTTGCCCTAACTTTATTTACATGTTTCTACATGAAATAAGTTTGTAAGCAAACTGATAATGTATTATAATTAACTAAATACATTGCTTGTTGTACTAACTTCATTTACATTTTTTTGCATAAAATAAAGATACATTTTGTAAATCTGTAAGCAAACTAATAATGTAGTATAGTGAATTTCTTGCAAGTCTGTAACTGCACTGATACTGTCACACAAAAAAAGAGGCCCAACTGACTTAAACACAAACCAAAAAACTTCAAATAAATCAGTAGAGGAAACCGCAATCACGCGAACACTGTAGGCGAAATAAATCGCTATATAGATTTTATTAACGTTCATAAAATACACTTGTAAAACGTTTTCATCATGCAGTTGCTTGACTTCATCAGAAAAAAAGCACTGAATGTACCAACTCTTCTTATATAATATAGATAAATTGATTAGACAATTGAATAATTAAAATTTAAAATGGTAATGTCCACCTTGGGAAATCATTTACATACAGGTACTTGTATATATGAGTATTCTTATTATATTGATAAAAATGAATATAATTCATGAAATTCGTAAACATTCATATAAAATATTGAATAAAAAACAATAAATGTTAATAAATAATGTGTAATAAATGAACACATATATATTGTTCTATCATAGCATAATACTATATTAAATATAGAAGGTTTTTTGAATTTGTTATATTCACTACATGTAAAAAACTGGTGTATTATTATGTGTGTACATATGATGTTTTATATTCTGCCTGCTTTTAACATGAGAAGTGGAGCAATAGAGATAGTATCGTTTAAACCTGGAAACCTGTTGGCTTCTAATGTTATCTGCCAACAGGTTTCTTTATGTTCTAATTTAGTTTCCCAGGGTCCTCCTCTATTATCTCTAGCCATCATCTCAAGAACGAAGAATAAGAAATTGGCAGATGTACATGTCAGGGAATGACGATATAAGGCATTTTTAGAATTATTTTTAGCTATCTCATAGGTGTGTTTATAGATCCTCCTTTTTAAGGATATTTCTGTTTTGCCAACATAAAATGCTTGGCATTGTTGGCAAGACGCCAAATATATAAGTCTCTGGCTATTGCAATTGGAATAAGAAGTAGCCCTGAGCCACCTATTTCTGGACATTAAGTGGATTTTATCAGTGTTAGAAATAAATCTACACTGTGGACAATTTCCACACTTATATGTACCCTTTCGTTGATTTGAATAACTATTTGTATCAGGTTCATATTCAAGAATATTCTTAATGTTATTCCCTCTTCTATATACAACATTTACATTTCTATTCTTGAACATGTTAAGATCTGTTATATCCCTAAAAATCATCCACTCGTCATTGATCATTTTCCTGATAATACCAGAATTAGCGCTGTATTGAGTTACAAAGGCCTTATTATATTGAAAATTATTTTTAAATGATCAAACTTGCCAGTGTTTTTCTCTAAAGTGCCTGTTACCAAAATAGGCTTGAATTTCGTTATTCTGCCTTGTATAACCTCATGTTTAATGTCATTGACAAATTTATCGGGGTATCCTCTTTCACAAAACATGTCAAAAAGTTTGACACATTCCAATTTGAATTCATTTTCATCCGAGGTCATTCTTGAGACCCTAACATACTGTCCTTTGACTATGCTGTATTTCTGGTGTCTTGGGTGTGAGCTATTGTAATGAATGTAACTATTAGAGAAAGTAGGCTTCCTATAAATAGCCAATTTAAAGCCGTTGTCCTGTACTGAAAGTGATACATCTAAATAATTAACCTTATTGAAGTGTATCTGATAAGTAAAGAACAAAAAGTCAGTGGTGTTGTTTAAGTAGTGAATAAAATCTGAAACATTATCAGTAGGTCCTGTCCAAAAAATACATATGTCATCTAAAAATCTGGAATAAAAAGTCCAGTTAGTCTGATATTTACTGTTCAAGACATATTTCTTTTCCCAGATAGTCAATATAATGTCCGCATATGTAGGAGCAAAATTAGCGCCCATAGGTACACCAGAAATCTGTTTGAAATATTCACCTGAAAAATGTAAAAAGTTATTATTTAATACTTGTTCGGCTAATTCAAGAGTTAAATAGATATCATTTTCATTCACATTAGTTTTTTCTCTCAAAGCCTCTTCGAGCCACAATAAACCCTGTTGGTGCGGGATAACTGAAAAGAGGTCAACCACATCTATAGTAAAACATACTAAATTGGGAACATAATGTTTTGATGTTATTTTACTCAAGAATTCCCAAGAATCCTTTAACAGATGTGATTCTCTACCCCAAAATGTTTTGAGTTTTTTATCTAATAGTTTAGATAAAGATGAAATAATAGAGCCCTCAGCTGACACTATAGGTCTCAAGGGCAGGTTGATAATGTCCTTGTGTATTTTGGGTACCCCAAAAATGGCTGGTACTCTAGGGTACTCATTTTCCAAAAATGTGTGTGTATTATAATCAATAATGTCCTGATCTAATAAAACCTTGATGGCAAATTTTATCTTTTTATATGAAATATGTATTTCATTTATAGAAACAGATGTATAACGATTATGGTCATGTAGAATAGAGTACATTTGCTGTCATATGTATGTTTATCCATTAGAACAGTACCACCCCCCTTGTCTGGTTCCATGATCCTTATTTCTGGATTATGACTGATATGAATTAATAATTCATGTTCTGCTACAGTTAAATTATGAGAATATCTATGGTTTTTACAACTTGTTCTCAATTTATTCTCAATCCTATTCTCTAGATTTTTTAATTGAGGGCGTACAGGTGGGTTATATGTACTGTTTCTATATGGAATCGAAGTGTCATAACTAATGTTGCTTCCCAACAAATTTTCCAGATTAAGTTTTCTAATAAATATTTTAAGATCCAGGATGACTTGAGTAATGTTGCTGTTTTTGTGTGGAACATACTTAAAGCCCTTGGTAAACAAATCAAAAAATATGTTGGTTATAAGGATATCACTGTAGTTATAAATATAATACCCTGCTCTATTAACTACAGAAAATTTTTCTCCTTTCAATTCAGTATTGATGGCCTCTGTACCATCTACCATTTCCGATATCTGGTTTGATTCCTGCTCGTTTTGTATCTCCCTCCCTGTTGTTGGGGAGAGCGAGCTGGGGAAAAATGGTAATTATTGTGTTGGTTTCTAATTCTTTCAGATCTCCTAGGTAAAACATCTTGTTCTAAATATTCCCCTTCATGGTTGTTATCTACTCTCCCCTGATTAGAATTGTTATGGGGAGATTCCCTGGGACGAGATGTATTTGTACCTTTTTGGCCCTTATCATAAAACCTAGGATGTACCGGTGGAGGTTTAGGATATTGACTCCCCTCCTGGTACTCTTTGATATCCCTATCAAGCTTTTTATATTTTCTGTGTAATATCTCATCACATGTTTTGTCAATTTGTGCCCTTATATCATAGTACCTTTTCTTCTCCTGTTCGACAGTGAATAACAAGTCATTTGTAACAAATTCATTGTACCTATCAATGTCCTTCTCTAAACTGTGCATATCGCACTCGTTCTTATTAATAATAGCTTGAACTATGTCAAAGCCACACTGATCAAATGCCTTTATGAGTTCCTGATGAAATTCGCTACCCTCTACGACATTGTTAGGGTATTTAAAAATACGAAGTCCCTTGGGGACTAATTTTTTATGTAAACATTCAAGCAAATACAAATTGTCCAATTGTAAAGTTTTATACCTATAAAGTGATGCCTGTAAGGCTGCTAGCTGATCAGCAAAAGTATTATTATCCACTGTGTCAGTTCTGCACCTTCTGTCGATATTGAAAATAGGTTTTGTCTGTATCCACTCCTGAAACGTGAATGGTTGTTCAAAATGAACATTTGTCTCTTGTTCGTTGCTTTCAGGAAGGTTAGAACGTAACACTCTAGGAGTAGTCCGAAAGTCAGTGGAGGATGCACTGGAGTGGACTTCCGTAGACCGGGTTATACCATCCTGATTGAGTTCTCTAGGTGGTAAAGGAACTGGAGTGGAGCCCGACAAGGAGTTTGGACTGATGTGATTAGATTTGAATCCTTGGCTCAAAGGCATAAGAAGTTCTATGAGTTGAGTAAGTTGGCCAGTAAGTTTCCGAATTTTACCAACCTCCGTCCGGAACGTGACGTCCATAGTGTCCATAGATTTGGTCTCCCCCAGAGGAGTCGCCATATATAACACCAGCACGCAAAAAAGAGGCCCAACTGACTTAAACACAAACCAAAAAACTTCAAATAAGTCAGTAGAGGAAACCACAACCACGCGAACACTGTAGGCAAAATAAATCGCTATATAGATTTTATTAACGTTCATAAAATACACTTGTAAAACATTTTCGTCATGCAGTTGCTTGACTTCATCAGATAAAAAGCACTGAATGTACCAACTCTTCTTATATAATATAGATAAATTGATTAGACAATTGAATAATTAAATTCAAAATGGTAATGTCCACCTTCGGAAATCCTTTACATGCAGGTACTTGTATATATGAGTATGCTTATTATATTAATATGAAATAAGTTTGTAAGCAAACTGATAATGTATTATAATGAACTAAATACATTGCCTGTTGTCCTAACTTTATTTATTTATTTATTATTTTATTTTACATTTGTTGACAGGGCTAGTCTAACTGGATAAATGTCCATTTTCAGTAGAGGCCCTGGGAGAAAAGCTCCAAGCATGAACACTAACAAAGTTAACAATATATAACAAAGACATGTATAATAACAGTACAGAGGTACAATTGACTAAAGACATTATGTTAAAAGATTAAACTAAGTAAAAAATAACAAGCACACTAAGCACAAGCTGGGTATGGGCAAACAGAGTCAGGTCCTTACATTTATCCTATTACTATGAGAAAAAAAGAGAAATCAGTAAATTTGGAGGTATAGGTAAGGGGAGAGGGGAGGGGGTATGAGCAGGAGGGGAAAAGTTTCAGTCTGGGTTAGCACAAGGACAAAGCCACCGAGTTTTAAGATGTTCTTTAATATGCTTTTTGAATAGAGAAGTAGAAGCTAGAGTAGAAAGTTCAGGAGTGAGCTGATTCCAGTTTTTACCTATAGTGTTTGAGAAAAGTGAGTCACCAGCTTTGCTGTAAGATTTAACTGATGAGACCAGGAGTTTGTTAGCAGAACGTAGGGTAGCTAGGTTTTTATATGGTGTAATCAGATTAGTGAGGATAGGGGTGTTATTGGGGTGGTGTAGGATCTTTTGAGTGATAAGTAACTGTTGACAGGGTATATGGTTCTGTAATTCTAGCCATCCTAGTTGTTTAAGGTTAAGGCAATGGTGAGTTTTTACATTTTTTTGCATAAAATAAAGATACATTTTGTAAATCTGTAAGCAAACTAATACTGTAGTATAGTGAACTTCTTGCAAGTCTGTAACTGCACTGATACTGTACTACAGTGAAATGGGAAGGCTGTAAATTTATTATTAAATTAAATGGAAACCTCAATTTTTCTGTCATGACATCAAATGAAACTAAAATAGCAATTTGACAGTGTGCACTTCTGCACCTATATAAAATTAATCTTAACTATTGAAATTTTTAAATTTACTCTCATGACCCTCAGATTTTAACATACTATTCTGTGAGTGAAACTGCAACCACTGTTTTACCATAGCCATTTTAGTTGACATCATTTAAGTTTTCAGAACTACCAAATGCTGCAAGAATTTATCATTACTGTCCACAACTTTTTGGATAAATAGTAAGAACTGTAAACAAATAAAGAAACTGTATTAAACTGATTTTTACCATACTGCCTTATGGCATACAGTACTGTTTTTAATTCAGCTTGCTGATTTGGCTGCAATATGTTCTGCTATGCTTGGTAAACTGTAATTTCTGTATGGAATATATACAATCTTAAACCAATTACATAGGCACGTTTATTACCAGATTTAAAATTATCTGATTCTGGACATTTACTTGTCTGTCTTTTATAAAAATATGTAAAGTTTTTTTTTTTTTTTATCAGGAAGTTTACTTATATGTCCTTTATACTAATGTACACTCTGTGGGACAAACAAAGGCATTTGGACATCATGGCAGATGGCTACATAGTTGTAATTGCAAAAAAAGGTGAAAGATGTCATATTACAGTGTGTCCTGGGAACAAATTAATGAATGCAGAAAACAATCTAGGGAAGAAGATCTGGGACAGGCATGATGAAGAGGAAATGAGGGCACCCAGCATAGAGATGGATGGATTGAGTGAGAGAAGATCTGTATTAGTCAGGCATGACTGTCAAAGAAGGTAGAAGAGTGGCAATGAACTGAAAGAGGGGAAAAACTGCTACACACTAACCCCATGTAGAAAATGAGAAAAAGTGGGTTGTTGTTGATGATGATGATGATAACTTATGTTACAAGTAAGACTGCAAACAGCAAAGAATGTGTGCAAAAGAATGTCATTACAATACCATTGCAAAGGTTTTGATCAACAGTATGAACTATTCTACACATAAGACTGTAGGCAACCATACAGGAAGACAGATATCTCAGCAACAGTGATAAAGCATTCACAATAACCAATCTGAACAAAAGAAAACTATCACATTGTAGTCATCATTAAAAGGTTATCAACCAAGTTTTTGCAGCAAAACTAAAATGGAATAATGAGCAAGGCACCAGAGATAAAGTTCATTTTTATTTAATTCAGTGTGAAGTCAGCCAGTGAATAGACTTCTTGGAGGAGTGTATTTCCATTTAGGTGATCACTCATGCAATTGGCCAAGAGCACGAATAAGCATGCACTATGGATGTGACATGAATAAGCATGCACTATGGACATATCAAGGCAGGTGCATCAGGAGTAAAGCAGTTCATGGGTCATTTCACACTTATTATAACTTTTAGTATTTAAGTATTTTCAGTTCTAGTCCTCTTTACAAACTATGAACCATATAGCCCATATTGGGTACAATCATTATTAGAAGAAACAGACATTTTTCTATGCTGCAGATGCAACATGTTAGGGCATATAACCGGTAAATGTTTTGCAAATATGGACAGTACTCCTTGTATTAAACATCTTAGGAGGGAGACTTGTTTAGAAGGAATACCATCAGGAAGTAGTATAGTTCTCGGAAAGGAGGATGTGTTTATTTTTAATAAGGACTTGACACATGTCTTTAAGCATATTGGTTGTGAAGACTGTAAAGAGAAAATACTATGTTGTCATATGACTGCTCAGAACAGCAGATGAACAACACCATTAGTAAATGCAAGAATGCAAATTGATTGTTCTTTCACATACTCAGTAGATAAAGTGATTCAGTGTCATAGAAGCCTTATAATAATAAAAAATGAACACATAGAGACCCAGGTTCACTGACATTGGAAGAAATGGAGCAGAGCAGTAATGCTATTCAAGTTTGTTGCACTGGTATCATGGTAGGGAAGAGCAGCAACAGCAATCATGACACTTTTAGCAGTTCAAGAAGAGAAAGACATTTATGAGATGAGTCATAGGAGGCAGCTTTCAGATTAATATTTAAACCATGGCAAGGAGGCTATCTCATTCATGTGATGAATTAGTCTTGTGCAGAAAATCTATTAGGCCAGTGTCTAGCATTTGCAAAGAGAAAGTAACTGCATCTTGTCTTAGTGGGTGCAGGTTGGCTGATATATCTAATATAAATATATATATATATATATATATATATATATATATATATATATATATATGTGTGTGTGTGTGTGTGTGTGTGTGTGTGTGTGTGTGTGTGTGTGTGTGTGTGTGTGTTTGTGTCTGTATAGGGTCCCTATTAAATAAACAGAAGTTACGAATCCTGAACACTCACATGAGCGGAAATGCCACAAGTTGAAGTTGCTTTTTTTTCATTGCAGTACAGTAAAGATCAGGATATTTACCCTTTCTTCACTGTATTGCAGTCTCAGAGTTGGAATATATAATTAGCGGGGGGGTGCCCCCCCACAATAACCTTTTCGAGATGAGGCATTTTCGCTCATGTGAGCATTCAGGATTTGTAAATTTCATTTCATTTAATAGGGGCCCTTTATATATATATATATATATATATATATATATATAGATATATATATATATATATATATATATATATATATATATATATATATATTCACTTACTCAATTTTTTTTTTGATCAAGACCAAAAAAACAAACTGTCTGTAAACCAAAAGTAGATACTAACAACATTTTTCACTAGGAAACTAAAGTCTCAGCCAGCAATAAACGTAAACATGCACCACACTATGTTAATGTTAAACTTCCCCAGGTTGGGAGGGGGTGGCTATACCTCCCCATACCCCCCAACTGAATATACCAACTGCAGGATCGCACTACAGTGGGGAAAAGGTCAAATTTCTCCATGTTGGCCAAGTGCTTCATTTCCCAGTGAAAAAATTTGGTAGTATGTATTTTCAGTTTACATAGAGACACTTTGGTCTTGTTATCGCAATAAAAAAAAATACGAGTAAGTGAAAATTCTGTCTACTCAAGTAGACTCATATATTTATATCTATCTATATATCTATCTGTATATATATATATATATATATATATATATATATATATATATATATATATATATATATATATATATATATTTATATATATATATATATATATATATATATTTATACATATGTGCATATATATGATTATATACATATATATATATATATATATATATATATATATATATATATATATATATATATGGTTCTACCTGACTTCGCCGACAGCGCAGAAGACCGACAACGGAACTGAGCTCCAGAAGATCGACAACGAAGAAGACCGACGCGAATCGCGAGTGCCAGAACATCGACAATGCAGAAGACCGACACGACGGATGACAACACCAACGCCGAGGATGCCGACATGGGAAAAGGCTGTGTGAGTATGCGGTAGTGACGGACGTTAGGGTGCGAGGCAGGTAAGTGTGGAGATTGACGGTCTGTGGGGATAGGGGTGGGTTAAGTGAGTTAGGGTTAGGGAGCGATAGGGGTGGGTTAAGTGAGTTAGGTTAGGGAGCGATAGGGCGGGTTAAGTCAGTTACGGTTAGGAGCGGGCAGGTAAGTGTGCGATAGTGACGGACCTTAGGGTTAGGGTAAGGTTTAGTGTGGGCTTGTAAGGATTTTGGTGTGCTTGTGTTGTGTGTGTGGTTTGTGGAATGGGGATGTGTTTTGTTTTTAATTGTTGTTATTGTGGTGTGTGCAGTGTATGGGGTTTCGTGTTTGTGTTCCGTCGGTTATTTCGTTGTCGGTTATGTGTGGTTTCGTGTTTATGGACTGTCGATGATGTGGTGTCGGTGATGTCGTTGTCGGTGTTGTGTGGTTTCGACTATGTCAGGTAGAACCATATATATATATATATATATATATATATATATATATATATATATATACATACATACATACATACATAGGTCTACTTCTAAATTCTGAACTTCCAAAATGTTGACTTTCTTATGGTTGAGACCATAAGATCGATGTTTTGAAATTTCATAATTTAAATTAAAAAAAATAATAAAAACAAAAAATATTTTCTTTTCTACAGGGGTCAAGTTTCCTGCACTCCCCACACCCACTGCTAATTAAGTATACCATCTCTGAGATTGCACTACAGTGAGGAAAATGGTAAATATACCATACCGCACTGTACGGTGATCTCCATTTAAAGGGTTCAAAGTTTCAAAATTTTAATCTTATGGTCTAGACCATAAGAAAGTCAACATTCTGAAAGTCTGAAATTTAGAAGTTGATCCATATGTGTGTATGTGTATATGTATATATATATATATATATATATATATATATATATATATATATATATATATATATATATATATATATATCTATATATATATATATATATATATATATATATATATATATATATTTATGGGTTGGGTTCACTCTATAATCGATAATAATATCGAATTTCAGAATCTTGAGATCATAAAACTGAAACCTTAAAATCCCGAAAACCCAGAAGTGCGAATTTCAAAATTACAACTCCTACGTTAACCATACACCACACACATACACATACACATACCTTTCTCCCCCACACACAAACACACAAACCTACACTACATACAAGTAAGCCCCCCTGTACCCCCTACCCCACTTATATATACTAACTCCAAGGTCGCACTACATAGACAAACACACGAAAACACCACCATACAAGCTACATTCCCCTCGGACACACACATCAAAGTAACAAAACACACTGACACACACTAAAGCCCCTAACCAAAACCCTTAAACATAAATACTTACCGAAACCTCCGGCTATTCATTCACACAGTGCAACACCCAAAGCGCTACTTCAACATCTCCATACTTTGGGATTTTGAAATTCGTGCTTTTGGGATTTCGGAGTGTTGAGCTTTTGCCTTTCGATATTTTAGAATTTTAGGATTATAAAGTGTTCCCATAGATATATATATATATATATATATATATATATATATATATATATATATATATATATATATATATATATATATTTATACACACACACACACACATACATATATCTATCTATATATATATATATATATGGTTCTACCTGACATAGTCGAAACCACACAACACCGACAACGACATCACCGACACCACATCATCGACAGTCCATAAACACGAAACCACACATAACCGACAACGAAATAACCGACGGAACACAAACACGAAACCCCATACACTGCACACACCACAATAACAACAATTAAAAACAAAACACATCCCCATTCCACAAACCACACACACAACACAAGCACACCAAAATCCTTACAAGCCCACACTAAACCTTACCCTAACCCTAAGGTCCGTCACTATCGCACACTTACCTGCCCGCTCCCTAACTCTAACTCACTTAACCCGCCCCTATCGCTCCCTAACCCTAACTCACTTAACCCACCCCTATCGCTCCCTAACCCTAACTCACTTAACCCACCCCTATCGCTCCCTAACCCTAACTCACTTAACCCACCCCTATCGCTCCCTAACCCTAACTCACTTAACCCACCCCTATCCCCACAGACCGTCAATCTCCACACTTACCTGCCTCCCACCCTAACGTCCGTCACTACCGCATACTCACACAGCCTTTTCCCATGTCGGCATCCTCGGCGTTGGTGTTGTCATCCGTCGTGTCGGTCTTCTGCATTGTCGATGTTCTGGCACTCGCGATTCGCGTCGGTCTTCTTCGTTGTCGATCTTCTGGAGCTCCGGATTCCGTTGTCGGTCTTCTGCGCTGTCGACGAAGTCAGGTAGATCCATATATATATATATATATATCTTTCTATTTTAAATATATATATATATATATATATATATATATATATATATATATATATATATATATATATATATATATACACACACATATAAGTACGCAGAGCACTGTAGAGAATCATACCAGGTAAAACACCCTTTGATTCATTAGTAACTCATACAGGGTCAGTGATCTTTCTGCCACTCCCCAATATCACCAGTAAAACAGAATCCATGTTCAAGTAGAAAGTGAATGTCAGTTCCAGTGCCATTCTTGTCCCTTATCACCTGCCAGTTTTCAAAAGCAGTACTGCTTAATAACTGGTTAACAGATACCAGTTTGATTTCATAAAGGTATTAGAAGAATTCTTTAAAAAAAAATATTTTCAAACAGATACTTAACACAAAGGATATTAACTAGGTAATATGCTGAACAAGAAATTTCTTAATTTAATAAAACATTTTCTAGACTTCAAATTACTAAAAACAGCCAAAAAATATGTTTTTAGTAATTTTCCAAAATTTCAAATTTTCAAAAACAACTGGCAAGAAAACCAAAGACAGGATCCACAAACAATTTAAATAAATGCATTTAATAAAACAATGGTAATCACTTTCATCTCAATATCAAATTAACATGAGTCTTCATCAAAGCCTCTAAAGTGAAATAAAATCATACAACTTAAACATACATTCTAAAATAACATACAATTTATCTATTTATTTATTTATTTATTTGCATTTGTTTACTGGGAGGTCTACTGGGCCAGAGTGAACCCATTTTCAGTAGAGGCCCGGGGAGAAAAGCTTCAAAACAAACAACAAAACAACAAAACCACCACCGTAACAGGTACAAGCATGAAAAATCTGAAGGTAATGCTACTCAGTGTTAGATGTCTAAACCTCAAGATGCACTCTCTCCAGGCACTCCTAACGATGGAGAACATCGATACCTGTGCGGTATCTGAGACCTGGTTCAAGGATCCAGAGAGCACCCCTGCAGTACCAGGTTACAACTCTTACCACACTTTTCGGCCACCAAACCAGGATCAAAACACTAAAGGTGGAGGAGTGTCCATATTCACCAAGGATATTCAGACCACAAGGTTAGTTGCCCAACACAATACGTCTGAAATTCTCCAGGTGCAACTAACACTAGGTAAGACTGCAATCCAAATTGTAGCTTGCTACAGATCCCCCACCATGCCCCAAGATTCTCACTACACCTTCTAAACATACTGGAAAATATTAATATACAACCAAACACCCTAATACTGGGTGATTTCAACTACCCTGCCATCAACTGGGAAAACTACTCCTGTACCAACACCTTTGCCCAACGGTTCTTGGAATTCATAAATTCCAGTGCCCTCGATGAACTAATCCATAGTCTCACCAGGGGCTCCAATATCCTAGACCTGGTCATTACCAACATAGGAAATCAATGCTCCACACCAATGGTCACCCCCTTGTTGGTCAAGTCAGACCTAAAGCTAATCACCCTTAACATCCAGATCCCACCCCCACCCCCCAGTAAGGAAACCTCCATTACAAACTTCTCCAAAGCCAACATCATGTTAGTCAAGTCAGAAGTTACAAACTTCATGACACCCATGCAGACAGGAACTGAACGTTCGACTGCTGAGTCCTGCACTAAGGCACTGTACAAGCACATCCACTCATGCATGAATCGTGCCATCCCAAATACAACCAAGATGCTCTCCTCCAAAAAAAGGAAGCCAATCTGGTGGCCCCCTGCCATAAACAAACTTTATAACAAAAGGAAGAAACTGTTACAGAAAACAGGAAAATCCCAGGATGCAAACAACTCCCTTACCAGCCTCAGTAAGAAGGTGAGATCCCTCATAAAATCCTTCAAAGCTAGTTACAAAAATAAAATTGCCAACGATTCCAAAGACAACCACAAGGCATTTTATAACTATGTCAAGAATCTAAATGGCAATGCTCAGATCTGCTCTGAGCTACAACAGAATGGCATTAAATATACTGATCCGAAGGATATTGCCAATATCCTGGCTGATCGATTCAGTGCCAACTTCACCCCCCCCACCCCCTAAATGGCCCATCTCAATACCGGAAGATTGCCAAATTCTGGTAATAACGGCCACACGGGTAAAAAAACGCACTCGCCAAAGCTAAGAACACAGAATCCATGGGACCAGATGACATCCCGGGCTGTGTACTACATAAACTATAAAATGAACTGGCACCTCACCTGTCATGTTTAGTCATACGCTCAGCTCAGGCTTCATGCCCACTGAGTGGCACACAGCTACAGTTATTCCACTCCACAAGGGGGGATCCACCTTGGATCCCGGGAACTACCGCCCCATCAGTCTGATGAGCCTGATCTGCAAGGCCATAGAACGTATTATCATGGAACTTATAAAGAAAGACATTGGCAACCTTAAAACACTGTACCCCACCCAGTTTGGGTTTGTGAAGGGCCGATATTGTCTCCTGAACCTGATTGACTTCTTCTAATCAGTCTCCAGAGCCGTGGATGAGGGTAAGGTAGTCCACTCAGCCTATCTGGACCTTGCCAAGGCCTCTGACACCATCCCCCACTCTGGAATCAAGGTTCAGTCCTGGGACGTCTCTTGTTTGGCATCTACTTCTATGAAGTACAGGCCAACACTAAGGGACTGTGGCTAACAAAGTTCACAGATGACTGCAAACTAGGAGCAATTACTGAATCCCCAAATGATGCCGATACTCTACAAAAGGGCCTTACAGAAACAGATGCTTGGTGCTAGAGCCATGGGCTCAAGCCCAATGCCAAGAAATGTATAGTTATCCCCCTTTGGGAAAAAACATGTACCTGTGAATTACTACATAGGTGGCAGTACACTAAACACCAAAAGTGTGATAAGAGACTTAGGGACACAGGTGGACAGTGGTCTCACCTTCAATAACCACATCACCACAACATTCAGGGAATCCTTCTATGTGGCACATCTCATCACTAAGGGCTTTTCATCCAGGAAAAAAGGAGGTCATTGTCCTACTGTACTCATCCCTCATTAGACCCATTATAGAATACAATGCTCCATTTGGTATGTACCACGCAAGACATCTGCAACAACTGGAAAGGCCACAGAAATACCTCACTAAAAGGATCACAGGCCTAAAGCAGATGACCTATGCTGACCACCTTAAAAACTCCAGCTATACTCTGCCACATATTGTCTACTCAGAGGGGATCTCTGTTTAACATACAAGGCCATGTCAAATCCCGAGCTGTTTGACATGCTACACTTAAAGAAATCCCAATCACTCAGAGCCACACACTCCAGGGATCTAAACATTGTCATCACAATAAACAAACCATGCTGGAGGGATAGGTTTCTGACCCAGAGACTCCCCAGACTCTGGAATAGACTGCCCATACATGTCAAGCAGAGTGCCTCTTTGGACTTCTTCAAGAGGAACCTTGACGATTTGCTGGGAGAAAGGAAATTCACCCCAGGGATCACATCAGTCGCCCTGCTAGACAGGGGTCCAGGAAAGTAAATAATGTGGGAATAAATATCCAGGGAATTGTTATGGCTAGGCTTGTATAGGCCCTAGGGCTGATAGCCTAGTACCAACCTATGAACCTATGAACATGATAAAGCTAGAGAATCAAAATATAGAAATCAAGCAGCGATGGTACACAACACATTACAGAGTAGTTAATACAATAAAACAGATAAAATCTAACATCTGTGTCACTAGTATTAAGTATGCAAGCCACACAAGAACACAATTGATGACGTTGGGATAATAGTGAATGCGTGTAAAATACAGTAGTACACTTTTACAGATGTGAGGGAAAGACAGAGAGCAGCAAATTAAAGATTCTGAACGTAAGATAAAGCCCTAGAGCTATTGTTATATAGGCATCACGAATTAATAGAAGATATGGGAGGTAACTGATATAGTAGATTATGTGAGGCTGGGTGGCACATGTTGGAATAGGTATGTTGGAAGCTCTGCATGTATATATGAGGAGTCTGAGCTATAAGTGAGATGAGGAGGAAAAGTAGGAAGGTTAGGAATATTTTTTTTTTATAGTCAGTGCTGGTGCATGTACATAGCCAATACAAGAAGAGGTGTTGTTTCAGCAAAATTTTAAAGCACTCAGGCTTGCTAGTAGATATAACTGAAGGAGAGAGAACATTCCATAGTTTTAATACAGCATATGGGTAATGCATTTGACTCGAGGGAAGATTAGGTTTTGCTACATATGATCACAACTTTAAACTCTTCTTCTTTAAAATATACTTTATATTGATATTAAAGTCTATACCATGATGAGTACAAGCATCTAGAATAATTTGCCAATAAAGTTCTTTATTGTACAAAATAAATCCCCAATCACTACCTCTTGTCAGAAAAGGTACATAGTCCAACAGATTAAAAACAAGCCTTTTAGACTCATTACAAGGAAAGTTGTGTTTATAAAATGCCCTAATATCATTCCTCAGTCTGATAACATACATACTTTCATAAAGCCTAATTTCAATAGCCATTTAGTTTTATCAGCCTATAATGTCTCACTCATTCTGCAGTTAGAAATAAACCACAGAATTCAATGGACAAGTTAAAAAAAAGTTGAGCCATGTAACTTGTTTGTGTTAATACAAGAAACATAGGTGTATCCAAAAAATATACACATATTACAAATGTGGCACTTAGAAGTACCAGCCCTCCCGCCAGCCCATTTGGACACCTGGGAATTATACATCTCACTGAGAGTTTTACTCCTTTGTTAAAAAAATAAACTTCTCAGCAACTTTTTGGCAGTCTCCAGAGCTGCTTTGAAAATGCACCTGTTATTTTGTAAAATATTCCTAATCTGTCTATTGTCCAAATAAAAAAATAATATCATAGATGGAAATTATTTAATGAAAATATTTCTGTTAATGATATCATCATTTAATAAATTCTTATCTACAACTTTGCTGTGATAGCAAGGTAACAAAAGATATCTTTCTAAGGGCTTTCATGTCCAAACCAAAAACATTTTTATCGATCATTAATCTTCTAAGCCTGTTGGCCTGACTAGTAACAAGGGCAATTAGCAACAAAGGTTCATAGTTAGCACTAGACTATCTATCCCTGTGGGCCATTTTAAGCCAGCCAATTATCTGATTTGAGAATCAAATCTTGCACCTTGTGTGTGTAAGGAAAGCACCTTAACAATTATGCCAACCTCTGACTCATGGTCATATAATGTATACTGCTTAAATGTAAATAAATGGTACCAGCTAAACGTTAAAAACTAATATTTATTTATTTGAACTTTCTTGCCTCCTTTATAAATTGCAATGTTCAATACATTTGCTTTTTCTCACAGAAAAAAAAATAGTAAACACAACAATCTGATAGTGTTACATAAATAATCTATATGCTCTACCAGTTCCCCCAAAATACTTTTTCAGATTAAAATATTAGAAGAACCAATGAAGTGAATGTGGCAACAGCAAACAATATTTGTGTATGTTAATAACAGGAATAAAAAGAATACATAATCATACTGGTCCTGCATCACTTGAAGGAAAAATTATAAATGAGAGGACAGAATTAGTTAATGTTTTCAGCTGTTATTTTGTGAAATGTCAGGACAAAAATTGGATTTTTGTGAGCCAGTAAATAACTCCACCTAAGTACCATGTGAAACCCCTGCTGGTACCTTTGTCAAGTCTGAGTAATAGTTGTTAAAGTTTGTCCTTTGTTGTCTGTTACTTCTCCAGTTCACAGTTGTTGTTGGGTCTTTTGGCTTTTCCCGGTTAGGGGTCGCACAGTGGAACTCTGGTCCGCTAATGATTGGCAGTAGATTTTTACGTGCCGAGTTGCTGGCCCTGACGCACAACCTTCAATGAAGGTACACCCGGTACAATTTTCTATATATGGATTTATTAGATTTAATGGATTTATTATTTATGGTTTAATATGATCTGAAGTGAAATGCAATCAAAAGCCTTTGACAAATCAAGATACTCAACAAGAACTCCAATATCAATACCCATCTCCACTTCAGCTCCATTACCTGTAACTCCCTCAACTGCTCTAACTTCACTAAACAAGTTTAGGTACCATACAGTAGTACTGGTTGCACCCTTGTTTGTACACCTTACTTTTCAGTTTCTTGGGCATACGTCTGCCACCCACTGCCCATGACACTTTGTACCAGCTGGCTGCAACTCTTCTGATTCCAGCTTTGACCTCCTCATTCAGACTTCTCTTCTTCTTATCCACCCCTCACAAATACTTGAAGCTGTTAACCTTTTCCACTATTTTCCCTTCTATCTCAGGTTTCATCATCTTCTGATTTCCCTCATTTGCTGGTGATGTTTAATCTGCCATGATGTTTAATTTGTACTTAATTCCATCCCATATACCTTCAGTTTAGCATTATATTTCCCAATCATTTGAAGTTCTTATTCAGAGTCTGTCTGTTTGTAATACCACATTGTAAACATTAAGCAGCAGATCGGATTATCTGTCTCCACCAATTTTTTTGCATACGTAGTCTATCATCAGTATGAACAGCAGTAAACTCTCATACCAATAAATATTCATTCAGTGATCTTTAGAGAGTGCGTGAGGGAAATAAACCAAATCAACATTTTGAACATTAAATACATTCTGTAGATGCAAAGACAAACCATTTATGTTTGCTGATATTCTGAATATTTTGCCTTAGCCTTTTTGTCATGCTTGTTGTATATTAATCCATAACAAATTATATTTTTGTTATAGCAATACCTTTCATACAGAATAGTATATGTACTTCTTTAGGTGGGGTTACTAACTGATGGAATGCTATTTAAGTGTGTGTATTGGTGATTTTTTAGTCTGAAGAATTACAGATACTATTCTGTACAAAAGCGCTAACTCTTTTGTTGTGTGTCTTTCAGCTTTTCCCGGTTAGGGGTCACCACAGCAGAACTCCAGTCCGCTAATAATTGACAGTAGATCTTTTACATGCTGAGTTGCCAGCTTTGACACACAACCTTCAACGAAGGTACGCCCATTCACACATGTCTCCACACAGAAGATGCTCTAGCTGAGAATCGAACAGGACAACATCATACTGTGAGGCAACAACACTACCACAGCACCACCACCGCAGTACGAAAGTGCTAACTCTACTGGTACTAATTAAACTGTTTTTTTGGAACTTTTTCCATAGTGCTCTTTGTCCCTTGCCATTGGTCTTGTTTTCCAGTTGTTTGTTTTTGTATTAATTAAATAATTTTGTTATAGCTAAAGATTCACATGTATTTTATTTATAAGCAAATGGCTGAACGGCTTACAATTTTATGCTGCTTGTTGAACTGTTTTTTCTTCTGTGCTATTTCTTGTGATTTCAGAAGGTTCCTTCTGAATGAAGCAGTGCAACAGAGGAAGTCTGAAGCAAGTCTCCATCTTAACAATCCATTAAATGTTATTGTGGTGTTCGACAGTCCTTTAAAAAGAACTAGGCAATGATTACTCATGTCTTGTGTTAATGGATTGTATATTTTATGAGAACCTACCATATATATCTTTCAACTGGAGAGATTTTCACAGAATGTCCAGATTTTTGCCTCATATTTTGGGTCGATTTCTCAAAAAAGCATGTGGTTTTCTGGCAAATTATTGGCAAACCATTGGAGGCTGAACTCTAAAAATAATGTCAGACATTTGATTTTCAGACTTCATACCCATCAGAAAATTCATGCTAATAAAAATGCAATATTTAAAATGTTTCCCTATCTTTGGGTCTTTGCCCCCCACCCTCACATTATTGATGGCTTTGTCCAGATTTCTTGGTCGAAGTGGTTGAGAGGTATGACCTACCATCTCAATCTATAATTAGTAAGCTGGCAAACTTTTTGAAGAGTTATCCCAAGTCCTCTCCCTTTAAAACAGTCTCACTGATAAATTCCAGGTGTGGTACATGTAGATCAGATTGTGTGTTTGTACCTTTAAGAAACTTTCCAGTCAGTGGGCATATGCATATAAATACAGAGCATGTGCAGGCAGCAGTGCCACTTTGAGTGAACAGCCAGAGTGTTAGCATGCGTGAGTGTAGTAGTCAGTCAGTTTATTAGTTTGTTTAAGTTTATGTTTTCAGTCCTCCATCCTGATGTGTTTGTATTTAATAAACTACTTAAACGAACACCCAAGCCTCTTCTACCTCTTAATCTACACGAGACGAGTGACAGTACACACATTATGATATGATCTGATCTGAGCAGCACTAACCTCATCTAATTCACCTGACACAGAAACGTAGCAACTTTGCTATTACTTTAAATGCCTTTGGTTTGTTTAGTTAGTACTTCAAACATCATCTCAAATAAAATACTTCAAAACTTAAACAGTGAAATATGCATCTAAATAAATGCTGTTAAACATAACAAATAACCTAATATTAACTAGGACATGTCTCAACTGTCCAGAATTTAGCAGAACACCCTAATTTTGCCTCACATATTTGCCTTGTCACATGAAAACGCTTTGAGTTCTTGACAAAACAATAAGGATTGCAGTCAGTCAATAATGCCAGGGATTCGAGTTTCATACTTTCTGTTGGTCAGAAAATGCATGTTAATGAAAACCCATTGTTCTGTTAATTTAGGTTCATAGATTCATAGGTACATATTAGCTTAGTCTTCTCTGAAGACCTTGGGAAGCCTAGCCACAGATTATCATGGTAGTTCTTAGCCCTTATAGTCTGTGGCCAAATAAACCAGAGATAGGTGGAAGGAAATAGTGAGGTATTTACTTGTTCTTATCGATAGGGACATGGGTGCTGAACCAGGGGTGAATATCCAGTTTCCACTCCATTCATCCAAACTTCACTTTGTATGGGGAGAAAGATGGTTCCATAGCAGAGGTATTCTCTGTGATACATTTCTACCCCTCCAACATGTTCTATTTATGTTGCAAAAGAAAATCATATTCCTTGAGTGGGTGTTCACAAAAACACTTGACTTGTGAATAAGTAATAGGTCTGTCAGGAAAGGTTTTGTTTTGGCTCTACACATGGCAAGGATCTGATCATAGCAGCCAGTGTGAAATTTAATAGAGGGACAAGGTTATGACATGGTCTGCATAGTTTTTGTGATTTTGGCAGTTGATTTGTTAATAAGAAAGCATGGTGGGGTCACTCCATTTGTGACAAGTGTTTGGACAGGTACATAACAAATGAGGCATTATATTCTATAATCTGTCTGATGACAATCAGGTACAGTGGAATGATTACATCCTGGACCCAGATGCCATACCCTTAGATCTAAGAAAACAATGAAAATGGACTTCTTCACATAGTGGATATGTGATGATCAAAGGAAAGTTTATTGTCAACATAAGTTCCCAGATCTCTGACCACAGGATCAGCTTTCAAGGACTTGTCAATTATACATTTCTTAGCATTTAGATTTAGTTATTGGTTTTGACACCATGTGTTGCTTTGGGAAGTGCCCTCCTTCATCATTTTAGTGTCTTCTGAGGTGTTTATGGTGTCACCAAGTGTACATTTGTCTGCTCACAGGGTCAGCTATAAAACATTAACATTTGCTTTGACCACTGGGAAGTACATACCAAAGAGAAGTCACCCAAGGACTGACCCCCTGGGATACACCACTAATGACTGCAGTTTTGGAAGACGTAGAGTTGTCTACCTTAATTTCCTGGACTCTGTTTGTCAGCCAATTTGCTATCCAATAAGTTACCTAGAGATTAACATTTAGCAATGTAGGTTTATTTATGAAATTGAGTGTGACATGATCAGGAATACCTTTGTAAGGTCTAGTCATATGGTATGTATTGATTTGCCCTTATCCATTGCTTCAGTAACCTTCACAAAGAAGACAACCATGTTAGGTAAGCAGGATCTGCCCTTAACAAATTTGAACTGGCTTGTGTCAAGATTTCACAGGTTATCTATATCCTTATTGATTAATTCCATAATGATCCTTTCCATGAACTAATATATGAGGTTGGTCAGGCTAATGGGTCTATAATTACCTGGAAACATTGACATCCCACGTTTGTGCTGTTTCTGCTGTTGTCTTCCATTCATCTGGCATGAAGCCTGTCTGGTGGCTGAAATTAAACAACTTGTCTAGGTGATCTGTTTAGTCATGTTTCTGGCTAACCAGTAGGCTGCCCTGTATGTTATTCAGACCCATAGAAGTAGTGTCCTTGGTCCTGTATAGTACCTTGAGGACTTGTACTTAGAAGACTTGAGGAGAGGCTGTAGACACTGGCATGTCATCTGGGAATATTGAGGGGGGTACAGTTTGAACTTAATTTGTCTGATAGCATATTGGCTTTGTCCACTCATCCTGAGAATGTGATATAATTTACTAATAGCTCTGTCCAGTGCTGGACATTACTTCTGAGATTTCTAGAACAGATAAAGAAGGGTTTGTGGCCATTTATATCTCATATCAGGCTTTGGATGATTTGATAAGGGTCTGGAGTTCCTTCTTAGGTTTAGCAAGAGTGTTATTGGCATCTCGAAAGTAAAATGTATTTTTACATTCAAGTTTTTTCTTGTATTATTTTTTAAACAAACAATATCTTTATTGAATTATTTATTACACAGGCAATCATACATTTATATAAATGAAAACAAACCATACTGACATATTTTAAGATGCAGATACTATACATCACATATAATCTTTTATACAATCACTACCAATTGAACATTACACAGCTCATTCAGTTCCTGCCTTCCCTTAGACTTCATTCTTCCTCCAAAACATTATTTTACATGTATTGTTTCCACATTTCCCACTTTTTCTATTTAATTTGCTCCTATCCTTTTCTGAAGATCCCACTTTCAGTTATTTTATCTCTGTTACTATATTTACCACTTCTAGTACGGTTGGTCTAAACTTTGATTTCCATTTTCTAGTAACTGCTCTTTTGGCAGTCACCATAATTAAACCTAGCAAGGCCTTGCTATAGCTAGACAGAGGAGTCTGCAGGGAATTTTTAAAGTCTGCCAACACATTGCAATTTATTGCAGTCCCCAAAATAGGTTCCGAACTATCACTTTGTTCACCATCACACCACCAACATTAGCAATCTACCTGAGGAAAAATTCTTTGGAGTTTGCTTGGGGTATATAAATACCTATGCATACACTTCAGAGAAAAAATCTTAATCTTCTGCACTTTGCTGCATGTATATGAGCCTTAAATATATCACCATATTGTTACTTTGTGAATTGCTTATCCAGCCTCTCTTCCCAATCCTTTCTAACCTCCTCTGATTGATTCCTATAGTTATCATGCAGTATTTTATACTCCCTAATAATTATCCCTTTTTAACAGCAGCTTCTTTTCTAGAATCTACTAAAAACTCTACCAGTGCTGGTCTTTCACTTAGGGTCTCCCTATTCCTTTCTCTTTGCCTATTCTCTGATTTCAGACCTTGACAGGGAAGGAAATATCTAGCCTGAAGTCCAAATGTATTCTTGGCCTCATCTCATTCTATTTATTTATTTATTTATTTAAATGTGTCCGACTGGACGTAGGTCCATTTTCAGTGGAGGCCCGGGGAGAAAAGCTCCACAGTTAAAATAAACAGACAGTATTTACATTGGATTACATAGTGATTAACAATTTACATAGCAATTATTTACAACATATTTACAGATGAACATAGTACATCAGTAGACAACTAGTATCTTTATCTGTGAAGGGCATACCAGACATTAACAAATGTTACAAGAAGAAGAAGTTTGTGCTGTATAATAAGTACTGGCTTATGACTATTACCTTTTCCTCTGTAATTATTTGCTCCCATTATCATGGTTCCTTTGTCAGTTTTCTCCAGTAAAATTATAGCCTCTCTTGCCTATTTTCTTTACCCATAATTGCAGTCTTCCATATTGGCAGAATCTCCTTTCTCCATACCTGTGTTGGCTTAGTTCTTAGAATACTTTCGATTTTTTTGTTGTTGTTGTTATTCAGCATGTTTATATTAGGGTTCCACCACAGTAGTTTATTTTTAAATTTGTTGTGTACTTACTTCTGAAGAGGGCGGATGCATCTGCACAGCTATTCATATTTGCATAAAATCTGATGGTAAGTGATTCCGCATAACCAGTAGCATCACTAAAACGGAAGGGGCTTTTGAATTTTGCCAGGTCATCACTCACCTTTAGTAGAACCATTTTGTCATAATCTCTGAATATGAAGGTATTTAGAGATGCTTCTGGCTTCAGTCTTAAGATGAATGTGACTGACTTGTGGTCCAATTTGGCTAGGGAGGAAGTTACAGTCATCAGGGAGCAAAGCTGTCCCATATAGGTAAGGACCGAGTCCAGGATTTTATACCCCTGGCTGGGGTGTGAACTAACTGGTCCAGAGAGTTTGTACTGATGAAGTCCATTAATTATGGGCAGACATGCTTGAGGATGTTTAACTCTCCCAGTTAAGGGAGGGGTTAAAAATAATATTTGGCTTAATGCACAGGGGCTTCACTCTTCTTAAGTGAATTGGAGTAATGTTTTAAAAAGGCCCTGGTTTTAA
Source organism: Protopterus annectens (assembly GCF_019279795.1). Classification (NCBI taxonomy): domain Eukaryota; kingdom Metazoa; phylum Chordata; order Ceratodontiformes; family Protopteridae; genus Protopterus; species Protopterus annectens. The sequence goes on along the minus strand of NC_056726.1, from coordinate 983,994,025 downwards.
CAATTTATCACTCCTCCATTAGCTATGACTTTGTCTAGAATTGCACAAAGAAGTTAAGAGGTATGTTAATCTGTCATAAGTCAGGCATAATGCCAAAAATATGCAGTCAGAGGCTGAACCCAAATCAGGACACCTTTAAAATATTGCAAATTTTAATTTATAAAAATAATACAATAGCAGTGTTTGTAGTAAGGAGTTTATTGCGAAGAATTAAGATTTTTTAAATGTCACGTATAATGTCCGGTGATAGTTATTTACTTTGTAATGTCTGGTGATAGTTAGTGAAACACTCTCAAGTCTGTCATAAAATAACAATTTTCAGGAATGACAGGTCAGAATCCTGAAACAAAAACATACATCTGCATGTGCTTTATTTTGAAAATCATGCAACACATCTGAGTTTCATATTTTGGTACTTACGTATTATCACAACCAGATTTCCGACAGGAGAAATGGCTCTTTTCTCCCACTTTCCCAAGCCATACAGCCATTTCTCCTGTTTGAAAAGAGATAGTGATAATAAGTAAGTACCATTTAAAAAGGGCAATTTATGATGAGTTCCCCATAGTTGCCCTTTGTGCCCCTCATTATTTTGGTGTCGTCACATTTCTTGCTCTTACAGGTTGAGCGGAATGGCAACACTTGATGTCATGTGAACAGCAATTATATCGCTTATTGGGGGTGTAGGGCTGTGTCATACCCCTTTGGGGAGGGGGAGATCAGTTTTAATGGGAAAAAATCCAGAAATGTTAAATTGCTGCTACTCAGATTCTAAAATGGTCGCTGACTAGGAAAGACTGGCTTCTCTGTGCTCTTACTACTACCAGCTAATCTACTAAAATCACCTACTGCTGCTACATCAAAAATTGAAAGAAAGGATTTTCTAAAAATAAACTAACCAAAATCAACTTACTTTTCAAAAAAAAAATTTTTCTTGGATCTAGGATACTGAAAGGTTATTCTACCTTTTATTCCAGCAGTGGTGTAGCAGTGCTTACAGCCACGTGTGCTTAGACCGGACAGCATTGCAAGGATTCTACAAAAACACAAATAAATAAGCAAAAAACAAAAATCCAATCAAGATGGAGCAAATGGATGCACAATCCTTGAAAACTAGACTGTCATTAATTATGTCTCCAGAGAAAGAAACAACTACTAAAAGACAAAAAAACAACGAAAACACAGCCTGATGCTCCTAAACAGTCACAGTCACAGAGAAACAAAACTGAGCATCTTTTCACAATGGAAGAACTTAAAGCAGCTCTTACTCCACTTCAGTCTGAAATTCAAACATTTTCCTGAAAGCTAACCTTATTTGGTAACAATCTGGAACAAATTATTTCAAGGTTGGACCAGAACGAAGCAAGAACGATGGACAATGAAATTAAATTACAGGAACTTCAAAAAAATATTTCTACCAATGAATCCTTTTTAAAAGACATGCAGCAAAAAATAATTGACCTGGAGGCTAGAGCAATGCATAACAATGCGCTGATCAGAGGCATACCTGAGAAGTTTGAACAACCACAAATCCTCAGTATTGCAGAGGAAATATTTGGTCTCTTCTTGGAAAACAAAGATCTTGCACAAACATTTACAATTGAGAGACTACATAGGGCTTTGCGAAAATCACAAGCCACGGACACACCCAGACAAATTTACATTAGACTACTAAATGCCTCACATGCCCAATCACTCTTGCAAGTTGCAAAAAAAAGAAATCCATTATATGGAAAGGATCAAAAATCACAATTGCCCAGGACTTGCCACTTCCTATAAAACAATCCAGACAAACAGTATCACCTTTCTGCAAGTTTCTGATAAATAAAAACATAAAATTCCAGATGAAATATCCAACTACTCTCTCCTTTCAGAACAAAAACGTTGCATACTTTATCAAAAATCTTCAAGAAGCAAAATCTATGTTTCACAAAGCATTTGGCATTTGGTGAAACTCCAGCAATCCCCAGCTAAGCACAAAAGAAAGATTACAGGCAGGATTCACAAAGCCTCCATGTAAGAGTTAGCAAGTCTTACACGGAGGCTGCAGTTAAACGGGGTGATGTCAGCATGCCATGCATATTCATGAGGGCATGCTGAATCACACCCTAGGCTAACACGGTCCGTGTAGCAAAGTAGGGGGCATGTCCGCACGGCGAGTCCTGCAAAGGGACACGCCCCCAGAAAAATCACAGTCCTGAAAGGAAATTCCCACGAGCGAGTCCGCGGAAATGTCAAGAAACACACCACACATGCCCCCACAGACTATAAACCCAACTGAAATGTAAAACGTAAAAATGAACAGTTTAATTTTTTTTTTTATAATTTCAAAAATGTTTGCCCGTAATTGTGCTCGTTTGCGTGGGTGTGCCCTTCGCTCAGCCACAGTTAGCAGTCATTGAAAAAGCATATAAGATCTAAATATGCAAATTAAGCCAAGTAGCAATAGCATAGCAGTAGAGACATCGGCCAAAGAGGAGGTAGTCATGGTTCGAGCCCCAACAACATCATTTTTTATTTTTAGTGAAATAAGCACGAAACAATCCCCTGACATATATATATATATATATATATATATATATATATATATATATATATATATATATATATAAATCTATAATTTAAGTAAAATGTAATGAAATGGGCCATGTTTTTATGAAGAAATCTGACACAATAAAAAAAAAAATATTTTGTAAGTGCCCATAGCTGAGCAGCGCTCTAACAAGCTGAGTATATTTGCCCGTAGGTGACCAGTGGTTTAACAGGTGCAATATGAGTGCCCAGAGTTCAGCAGCACTTTAACATGCTGAAACTGTGTGCCCGTAGTTGCGCAATGTTTCTCATAGCGTAATATGCGTGCTCATAACCAAATAACGTGTTAATCAGCTTAACCCATTTGCGCGGAGCTGCGCAGCGTGCCAACCGACTTACCGGCGGGCAACGTTGAGCAACCTGTATCAAAGCCGCCTTTAAACAGACACACCTCCTAGCCTGTCTAGACAGTAGTAAAATAAAAAAAGCAATGCCCAGGCTCGAACCCAGGATACTGTGCATCATAGTCAAAGTACTGAACCACTAAGCCATGACAGCTGTACTGAAAAATGCAGTATTAGCATATATATAGGATTGAATGGAAATAGAAGCATGACAAAGCAGGTTTTTTTAAGCTGATACAATTCCAAAATGGCCAATCACAGATAAGTGCGGGAAAACTGCATATATATATAAGCCCCATAGGCGGGAATACACAGCATAACTGATTGTGGAACCTATTTGTAGTCAGGATAGCAGGTGTAGAAGAGGGTAGTCGCTTCCGAGCACAGAGGTGGAGTGTTGAGGAGTCCAAATACATGGTTTGGCTTCTAGTCCATGATCATGAGGCTCAGCTCATGCAGGGCCAGGTTCTGTGGGGAGCGTACAAGGCAGAGGCATGGAACTGGTTGGCACATGATCTCACCAGTGCCACAGGCATACCAAGGACTGGCGAACAGGTCCATCACCACCATGCGGACCTGAAGAGACAAAAGCAAGACCAACTTAACCGTTGGATCCAGGAGGCTCGGCAAATGCCTAACGCCCCACTACCGAGTAAGTATCCATGTAATTATGTATGTAAGGAATTATCCTAGCTGATATTATGGAGATGTATGTTCCAATATTACTTCATTTATATTATAGCTGCAGGTGTGTGTTCTGCGAATCAGCGAGCCTGTGGTGATAGGCTGGAGCGGTTGTGCCACCAGGCAGATTAGTAATTATTTTTCTGTAATTGTTATACAATATAAGTGAGACAGCTTGTAAATGAGTTCAGTGTAGTTACATATTAATAAAGTTCAAATAACACTAGAAGAAAGATTCTGCTAGTACTGCATGATTAGATAAGTGATGCAACCTGTAATCCAGAAATAAAAATTAAACAAGTCTGAAATAGAGATTTCCCATCTGCATTGTAATATCAGATAACCTGCTGCAGCCTGAAAATTAGTGGTAAACAAGCTAAAGACAATAGACATGTGTCAAATGCATCCCATTTGAAAATCTGCCATATGAAACAAGTGAGTCTGTTGGAAAGGATTGTTGTAACCAAGTATGACATGTTAATAACACCTAGAATAAAGTACCATCTTGAATTGTAAAAATAAAACAAGTGAGAGTGCGAGAAAGAGGTATGAATCGACAAAGAAAGCTGTTATAACTTCTGAATAAAGTATACTGCAGTCAGTACATAATGAAATGAATGAGACAGCCACAACTAAACAGCGAAATGTTTGAAATAAAGTACTGAAGCTGGAATGTGTCTGTTCCACAATTTGGATATGTTGTTGTACCCTTGCAATATGGAGACAGTATGGTTGTATGAAATAATGAACATCCACAGTTGTCTAGAGCCATATAAATGAAATGTAGCAGGATGCTGTACCTGAACACAGCCAGATATGAACGTGTATGAATAAAAATGCAATGTATATTAATGTAGCGGTAAAAGTCCCATCACCAACATTCCTAAGGTTACATATAGGAAACTGTACTAAGACCTGTAGGGTATATATATCTGCAGCTACTAGAGATGTACAGCATATGTATAGGTAGTTGAAGTTGTTAATGAAATATTTCTTCACCCTACCCTATATTCACAAATAATGCCATTCCACAACAAACTGGGTATGTGTATTCACAATTAATTCCTATGGACATTTGTCCTGTTGGTTCAAACGTATTTGCACGTACGTTGATGCATGTGCCCTGTTCACATATCCAAACCTGATGGCCTGTTGCCATCAATCAACCCTGCATGCTGTTGGATTGTGTACTGTTGTTCAAAATATGCATGTGTTATGCTTGCTGTTCAATGTTTGGAATTCATGGGTGTTTGGTTAATGGGAATACTGATGCATGCTGTTACAACTAATTTTGAATGGTATTGTTTGTTACTAATCCAAAATGTCATAAAATATTGCTAAACATAGGACAACAGGGAAGGTGGGTTCCAGCGGACCCACCTCAGCTGGCGAGTGCACCTGGCACTAGTGCCCAGGCCGGAACCTCCTCCGGTGGCCCTGTGCCACCTACAGGTGGAAGCGCTGCAGGGGATGGGGCTCGTCCCCCCTCTTCAAGCGTGGCTGGAGGAGACCGTCCACTCACCCTCTAAAGTGTCCGGTCTGTGGTGCGTAGCGAAATCAGGAATTCTGTGCTTGAACCCCTACGCCAGCTTGAGACTCGGGTGGCACAACTCACGGGTGTGCCTGCTGCCCGTCCTACACAGCCCCCAGCACAGCCCCGTCCTGGGCTGTGAAGGCACAGTGGCAACTGCCCATGGGTGGGGATCTCAGTTCCACTGTTGCCATCTGTGGGATCATGGGCTCGCGATATCCAAACATCTGTCCCCGTCAATTGTGTTTCCCCCCCACATGTGTCATACTCTGTCCCTGTATGTGTCTTCTTTGTCTTGTCTGTTAACCTCCCCTACCTACCTCCCCAAATATACCTACTTCCTGTACCTCACATTCCACTCTCACCTGAAAAAAAAAATAAAAAAGGGCACTCTGTTCCCGCAAAAGAATTATGCCCCATACATAGCTGCCTATTTTGCAGACATGTCTGCTGGACATGTGAACTGGTAATTACAATTGGTTGTACAACATATTTTGTTGTCCTCACCCCTCTCTCAGGGGTGGAAGGTTTCAAATTTCACACCAAATTACACACATATGCTCAGCTGTTGCTGATAAAGAAATGGGCAACTATGGGCCTTTCCTACATCCTTCCTGCAAATCCCATGCTTATTTTCCTACTGTCCTACCCTCTTTGTGCCCCCTTTTTCACCAGTTTACTATCACCCCATTTTCTTTTCTTTCAAAGAAATTAGCACAGGTGTGTGCGAGAGTAAGCACTTTTAAGCAGTTGTAAGCGGGTGTGCGCTTGTGTGTGCTTAGCTAAGCATGTGTGCGTGAAGCTAAGCGGCACTGCGCATGCGTGAGCTCCGCGCAAACCAGCGCTAACCCGCTTACAACTGCTTAAAAGTCCCTTAGTCACTCTGAATGACAAGGCCTGTAGTCTGCTCAGCAGCAAAATAAAATTCCTCTGTCAGTGTTGAACCCAGGACCTCAGAAACACTAGTCTGCATGACTTACCACTAAGCCATGACTGATATACAAGAACTTTGTGCTGAAAGCAATATATCATGAAATAGTAGGACTGAATGTAAAGGGAATATAGGAAGGCTATTACACAAAGCTTTTCTTGTATCTTTACTGGCAATTCTTGTGGATTTGTATAACATTAGTGTGGGAAGAGAAACAGCCATGCTAGTTGGTAGCTAGTAGGTAATAATGTGACAGTAGCACCTTGCAAACCACACACATTATCAGAGCAGGATAAACACTGCCATATTTGAATAGGTAAGAGGCCAGACCTTGCAACTGTGACTGATTTACAGGGATGTCCCTGATTTGAAAACAAATGTTAACTGTGCCCCACTGACTCCCTGTGAAATGTACTAACAGTAGGCAGAAAGGTGTTTTATCCCATGTAATGGTAACTATCAATTACTGAAAGTATGCACTACTTGCATGTCAGAAATGGTGTAGTAATACATATGCTCAAAATACCCCACAGTCACAATTGCAGAATATCTGAAATATATCACAGGTGTATCTCACTGATATGTACCATTCCCTGAGGCTGATAAAAGATACACCTGAGAGTATCTGAGGCCTGCACAGCAGAAAAATAAAATACCCTTGTAGGTGTCAAGCCCCACACCTTGGCCAGGCCAGACTGCATGCAGTACCACCAAACCACAACAAACATATAAGGAATTGCTGCTCAAAGAAATATAGCAAGCATTACAAGGTGTGAATGTAAATGGAAAATAGGAAAGCCATAGCAACACATTCCAGTAAAGACACCTAGAAGGCATTCAAGGAGTGAATGTAAAGGCCAAATAGTGAAGCCATAGCAACAAATTGCAAAAGCCACTGCTGTATACCAGTTACTCCACAGGTCCCACAGGAAAGCACATACTCCCATTTAAGGTTCATAGGTTCATAGGTTCATACTAGGCTATCTGCCCTAGGGCATTTATAAGCCTAGCCAGAATGTGTTTGGCTTTCACCACCCATTTTAAATTAATTTTGCTATGCCCTTTTTCGAGGTTAGTATACTGTGCCTCTGTCTAACAGTGACACAGAAGTGATACCCGGGTTAAACCTATGATCTCCCATCCACTCATCAAGATTGCTCTTGAAGAATGTCAATGAGGGACTCTGCCTAACCTGGACTGGGATTTTATTCCAGAGTGAAGGGAGCCTCTGGGTTATGAATCTGTCCCTCCAGCATGTCCTATTTATTTCAGTGCTGAGGTTCAAGTCTCTCGAGCACGTAGCTCGATGGGATTTGGATTTTCTGAGGTGCAGCATGTCCATTAATTCCGGGTTGGACATGGCTTTATACGTCAGGCACAGATCGCCCCTGAACAGGCGGTATGCCACTGAGTAGAGCTGCAGTTTCTTTAACCGGGCAGCATATGGCATCTATTTGAGCCCTTTGATCCTCTTGGTGAGGTACTTTTGGGGTCTTTCCAGTTGCTGCAGGTGTCTGGTAAGGTACATCCCAAAAGGGGCATTGTACTCAATTATGGGCCTGATGCGGGATGAGTAAAGAGGCACGATGACCTCCCTTGATCTAGATGTGAATCCCTTCATGATTAGGTGGGCTATATAAAATGTTTTTCTAACCACTTTGGCCACGTGGTTGTCAAATGAGAGACTGCTATCAACTTGGGTCCCCAGGTCCCTAATTACTTCTTCTGTACTTAATGGATTACCACCTATGTGGTAATTTGTGGGCACTTTCTTTTTGCCAAAGGGGATGACTATACACTTTTTGGCATTTAGCTTGAGGCCATGGCTCTGTCACCAATTGTCTGTTTCTATGAGACCCTTTTGGAGGATGCTTGTGTTGGCTGGAGAGTCTATTATGGCACCCAGTTTGCAGTCATCTGCGGACTTGGTCAGCCACAGTCTTTCCATGTTGGCCTGTACCTCCGAGAAATATATACCGAATAAGAGAGGTCCTAGGACTGAGCCTTGTGGGATGCCACTTGTAACTGGTTTGGAGTCTGACATGGCTCCAGCAATTCTAACCATGTGGGTTCTGTCCTTGAGCCAGTTTGCAACCCATCTAGTGACATAGGGGTTTATATTTAAGCTGGTGAGCTTATCTATAATGCCTGAGTGGGGTATTGTATCGAAGGCTTTTGCGAGGTCCAGGTAGGCTGTGTGGACCACCTTCCCCTCATCAATGGCCTTGGTGACTGTTTCAAAGAAATCAACCAGGTTTAAGAGGCAGGATCTGCCCTTAACAAAGCCGAACTGGGTAGGATCCAGTGTCTGTAGGTCCCCAATATCTTTATTTATGAGGTCCAGTATTAGTATTATTAGGTGACAGTTAACATACACACTGAGAAGAATAAACTGGAGGAAGAAATAGTCAGGTTTCAGTACAACATGCATTTCAGTGCCTAAAACACAGCCTGAAATATGAGAGACATACCAACCTCTACACTCACAGAACAGTGTCCACAGCATACCAGCATGGTCCCCACCTTGAAAATGTGAAAGGGCTATGCCTACCTAACCTAACATTTTATAGCACTGTCCTGAAATCACAGTGAGAACTGCAATTACCACACAGCAGGCTGCATGCAATTAGTAAATGCTGGCTAACAATTGGTACAGAGGCCATCACATGCACATGTGCATATACCTACAAAAGCAGCCTGTACTCCCAGTCCACACATGCAATACTTTCATTGCAACATCCAGAGGGAGAGACAGAGAGAGAGAGAGAGAGAGAGAGAGAGGGAGAGGGAGAGAGAAACAGAAAAACAGAAAAACAGAAAAAGAGACACAGAGAGATCCACAAAAAAAAAAAAAAAACAATAACAACCAGCAAGCTAACCAGCAGCAGGCCACCAAGCAGCAAGCCATCACAAACAGCAGTGACAAACAAAGGTAATGTAAACTAATAATCTTATAGTCTACATACTGTGAACCCTCCATATGTGTTAGCAGTCTGTATCTATATATATAAAGATGTGCATAGGGCAGGGGACATACTGCAACTGTTAGTGAAGGCTGGACATACATATGTATGTGAAGGTTGCTATGTGCACATATCAATGTAGGTTGTAGTGCAACGTACAATGTAGGTTGTACAGTAATGGATGTTTAGCAGTATGTTAGTGTGTGTATATTATGTGTAAATAAAAGGTATATATATATATATATATATATATATATATATATATATATATATATATATATATATATGTATGTATATTTATATATGTATATATATATATATATATATATATATATAATATGCATATATGTATACATAGATAGAGAGGGATGTAGAAATAGATAGACATATATAGATAGATAGATAGAATATGTATATACATATATATGTAATAGACACATACATATATAGATATATATAGATGCATACACATATACAGACAGATATGAATGTCTACAGATATGTATGTATATGAATATCTCTCTCTCTCCCCCCCTCTCTCTCCCACCCCTCTCTCTCTTTCTCTCTCTCTCTATATATATATATACATATATATATATATATATATATATATATATACATATATGTATATATATATATATATATATATATATATATATATATATATACATATATATATATATATATATATATATATATAGGTTCATAGGTTCATACTAGGCTATCTGCCCAAGGGCATTTATAAGCCTAGCCCATAGTTATTTGGCTTCGCCACCCCTTTAGTTTGAATAAAACTATGCCTATTATTTTGCTGTGCCTCTGTCAAGCAGTGACACTGAAGTAATCCCTGGGGTATATCTGCGATCTCCCATCCATTGGTCAAGATTCCTCTTGAACAAGGCCAGCGAGGTGCTCTGCCTCACATGTACCGGGATTTTGTTCCACAGCATAGGGAGTCTCTGGGTGATGAATCTGTCCCTCCAGCACGTTCTATTAATAACCATGTCAAGGTTTAAGTCTCCCGCCCTTGTGGTTCTGAGGGATCTAGATTTCTTGAGGTGAAGCATATTCATCAAATCAGGGTTTGACATGGCCTTATATGTCAGGCACAGGTCACCTCTGAGCAAGCGGTATGAGACTGTATAGAGCTGGAGTTCTTTCAGTCGGGCAGCATACGACATATTTTTGAGACCCTTTATCCTTTTGGTGAGGAACTTTTGGGGCCTTTCCAGCTGCTGCAGGTGTCGGGTCAGATACATTCCGAATGGGGCATTGTACTCAATCATAGGTCTAATGAGTGATGAGTACAGCGGGACGATGACCTCCCTTGATCTAGATGTGAATCCCTTCATGATCAGGTGGGCAATGTAGAAGGTTTTTCTAACTACTTTAGCAACATGAGTGTCAAATGAAAGGCTACTGTCAACCTGGGTCCCCAGATCCCTGATGACTTCTTCTGTGCTCAGTGGATTGCCACCTATATGGTAGCTAGGGGTAACCTTGTTTTTCCCGAAGGGTATGACTATGCATTTCTTGGCATTTAACTTTAGGCCATGGCTCTGGCACCAGTTATCCGTTTCTGTGAGGCCCTTCTGAAGGATATCTGTGTCAGATGTGTTTTGACTATGCCAGTTTGCAGTCATCTGCAAACTTTGTCAGCCATAACCCTCCTGCGTTTGCTTTTACTTCAGAAAAGTAGATGCCGAACAAGAGTGGACCCAGGACTGAGCCCTGTGGGACACCACTTGTGACAGGCTTTGAGTCTGACATGGCTCCAGCAACTCTGACCCTGTGGGTTCTGTCACTTAGCCAGTTTGCAACCCATCTTGTGATGTATGGGTTTACATTCAAGCTGATGAGTTTTATATATATACTGAGAGAGGCACATGTATGCAGATGTATTGCAACAGGTGCCTGATGACAAAGGCATGGACTGAACACCAGTGTGGATACTGGAGTACCATACCCCATTCCAAAACACTTACACCACTAACCACCACATATGTAGTTGCCTGCCTACTACTGGATGTGTCAGGAGGGAACATGGGAAACAAGTGTACAATAGCCTCCCCTTTGATATTCACAGTGGCACACCAGTCTTGTAGTACCTGTACATGGTACATGTCAGCAGAAATGGTGTGTCAGCTAGGGAAATGTAGGTCCCTGTACCCCTCTACACCTCACAATGTCCTACACGGTATGTACCTTCCATGACAACTACAGAAAGGGAGAAGGACACAGTCATACCTAACAAACAGTGATAATGCCCTCAAACACATTACCTATGCAGAGTGACTGACAAAACCACAGATAAAGTGCCTCTCATATGACCTACACAGAGGTTACCACTGCTGGATATACATAGTTAAGTCACACCCATAACAGTTGTCCAACAACCATGGTAACACCTCACAATATCCCCAGCCTAAATGACCTATGCCTGTCATCCTTGGCACCGCAGTAAAGAGCACATGGTGGAGGTACAGGTTCCTACCCACAAATAAGCCATACCCTGGAGTAAACCACCCAGCATTAAGAAGCAAGGCTCCAGATTAGTAGATGTCAGACATACCCCTGTTGAATGTTATGCAGACAGGTAATATGCCATATGAGTCACCCTGTGTAACTGTTTGACAGGAGTAAGTACGATCACATTACATGTGTCCCAAGGGGCAGGGTAGCATAACAGTATGCTGCTGTAGGCCCAGGGCCCATAGCATACTACCTACCTATGACACAATGCACACACACATGTACTCATTGCAATACCAACTATGTGAGGTGGAATGAGTGTGCCACTGACTGTGTGCAAGGTAATGGTGTGATTGCTCAGCATGACTTTGTGTCTGTCATGGTAGTGTGTGCCCTTGGTGTGAGGCCAGAGAAAGATGTGTCAGGTATTGGGATACAAACATACTACATTGCCATATGTTGTGCTGTGGTTCCCTGTATGTGACTGCAGTGTAGGTAGGGTTATGGCAACAAAGACTAGGGTGCATTACCAGTGAAATATGTACTGTGCATTGCATGCATTACATGGGTTGACAATGTTCCCCAAACATTACCTTGATACAAACCCCCAGTGTGAGGTTGTGCATTGGACCTCAAACAGTGTGCCGACTGCTGGAGTATACTAGTTTGTTGTATGGAGTCTGCCAGGCACTGTCACACAGTTGTTGGCTGAGCACTGATATGTGGTCATTTACATGTGTATCCCCCAATAGACAGACAGATGCTATATATGGCAGTTCAGTGATATCACTACAGTAGAGTATTATGTGTGCCATATCACTTGCTCACATATTTTTCTTTTCCTTCCAGGGTGATGGTGCACCAGTGCAACCCCACGTACTCTGCTGCAGAGGAAGAGGAGATACACCAGAGCCTGGTGCAGGATTTCGCCACACTCTTTTCCCGCACCAGCCAGAACCAGCAGGAGAGGGCTGCACTGTGGCAAGATGTTGTCCATCGGGTAAATGACATAGGCATGCATAACCGGACATATGAGCAGGTACGCCATCACTGCAGTGATTTAATTAGAAATGTCCATCAGCGTGTGTCTGATATCTACAGGCTACAGCTTGCCACAGGTGGTGGGGTGGCTATACACCCCCCCTCACCAGACTGGAGGGGCTCCTCCTAAGTGTTGTGGCTCCAGCCCAACAACAACAACATCCACACACATGTGTAATGCTGGAGGCTGGAGCCACCCAGCATGAGGACTTGGAGCGTGCAGGTAACATGCCATATCTATAGTTGACTGTTCTCTTCACTGGTAGTTTATGCATGTGTGAGGTGTGTACTGTGTTTGTAGCTGTTATCCTGGTAATTATTGTGCAAGAGTGATATTCTCAATATCAGCAGTAGACCTGTGAAAGCCAACTGTTGTACTACTGAACTGTATCATACTCACAGTATCAATGGCACAGTTGTGCCAACTGACAATAAATGTCTTATTTGTGCAGGTCCCTCTGGTGTAACAGCAAGGCAGCCAATCCATGCTGGTTAGTGTGTAATAACAATACCTTTAATACTAATGATAATAATAGTAATAATACCCTCAAACAGTATTGCTATGTGTTTGATTGCAGGTGTGTTTGTGTCTGTGTGGTTGTATCTCATGTACTGAGGAGTGTGCATGTGTGCATGTGTGCATGTGTGCATATGCGCATGTGCACATGTGTGCATGTGCCCATGTGCCCATGTGTACATGTGTGCATGTGTGCATGTGCGCATGTGTGCATGTGTGCATGTGCCCATGTGCGCATGTGTGCATGTGTGCATGTGCGCATGTGTGCATGTGTGCATGTGCGCATGTGTGCATGTGTGCGTGTGTGCATGTGCCCGTGTGCATCTGTGGTAACATTGTGTACACATTGTAAACTGTGTTTCCTGTCTTTCTCTCACAGGTTCTGGTGTTGCTCTGGTGGTGTGCAGCAGGGAACCTGAATCCGCTGCTGGGGATAGTGATAATGATGATACCTGTGTAATGGCACAGGGAGGTGTGCCACAGTCCATTGTTGGTCAGTCAATCGACAGTACACAGCTGTCAACCCCATCAATGCGCACAGTCATCCTGCCAATACATCCATTGTCACCAATGTCCCTAGGTAATGGACAGGATACAGTGGGCATTGACCAGGGTAATGTGGTATCAGTGGCACATGCATCCCCTCACAGCAGCCATGGCCAGAGTCCTGACATGGTACCACACAGGCAGATGTCCAGGGCTTCTTGTGGGAGCATCCGTGGCCGTACTGCCCCTGTCAGACGTGCCCACAGAGGTCTTTCAACCTCAGCTATGTTCCAGGCTGTAATGCAGGCACAGTCACATATGGAATGGTACACCAGACAGGGTCTGAGGGAGCTGAGAGCACATCGCACTGCTATGAATGACATTATGCGTGATGTTGCGGCTGCCATCCGTAATTTCACCGAGGTCATTGGCAGACATAGGGGGGGGACATTAGATCTGTTTCACAACTACATGTCCATGAGCCAGGGCAATGCAGGACAGTTGAGGCGTCGACGTGGATGTATGCCAGCAACAGCAGCAGCTGGCAGTCGCAGACGACAACAAACCCGCGGCCGCTCCCATAATGCCAGCACCAGCTCCAACAATGCTGGGTCTGTGCTGTCATCAGACCGCCCCAGGAGACCACGTGCACATGGCACTGGACAGTCCCAGCAGGGACATGTCTCCAGTCATCAACCAACTGCTTCTGCTGACAGTACCCAGTCTGGCTTAGTACCTGATACTGTCCGTAGCACCCCTACCAGGCACAGGTACCGTGTCCATGGCCAGAGACAGTGATCTGTATGACCTGGCAGGTACAGTCTGTGGCTGTCCTCAAACACCCGTATATGGCAGCCACGAGGTGGAACTGTGTGCATGCATACACACATGCATAATGCTAACACCTAGGGCTAACACATACACGCACACACTGCATCAACATTGCCCCATCTTGTACTGTTGTCCCTCACTAACACACACACACACATACATGTCGATTGGTTGTATCAGTGGCAGACTCAGGCATACCAAGTACACACCCTGTGCATATGATGAAACTGTGCCACCTCCTGCAATCTGTAACATTGATGCAGGAACAGGTTAACATGGTGCTGATGCACAGGGTGACTACATAGAAGTGTAGTAATATTATCATGTTGTCAACAATACAGTGTAAAGATATCATTGTGGGTATATCCCAGCATGCCTTATGCATTAACAGTATGATTGTCATTGTATTGTTTGGTACACCCCTATTAATTACCATAGTGTAATGTCTGCACATCTTTGCATTCTGGTGGTAAGGCTGTAAACAGAAGGCCACCTACATAGGTAGCACAGGGGATAAGAAAATGGAAGTAATGATACTCAATCATGGACATGTAAACCGCAAGATGCATGCAGTCCAAACTCTACTCTGCATGGAGAATGTTGATATCTGTGCAGTAATAGACAACAGGTTCAAGACTCCCAAGAGCACTTTAGCACTACCAGGTTACACCTCATACCATGCTTGACAGCCCCAAAACACAGAACTAACTATGACAGGAGGGTGAGTCTCATTAAATGTCAAGGATACTGTGGTGGCAGGACAGGTAGCATACATCCTACTAAGTTGGGAACTGCTGATTGAGGGCTCAGTGTCTGTTATTCTAAATGTGTATTAGTTCTGGTTTAAGCACTTGGGCTTCAGGCCAGTTCTTTTACATTACGAAGGTTCATGGTCTGCACTCTTGTGGGAGGAGAGGCTGGACCCTGCCCATCTGAGCTGGGTATTTCTGGCTAAAGGCTTATAGTGCCTGCATATTTAGCTGTTTCTTACTGAAAGTGGTACACCTTGTTTGCTGTAGCATAGACTAGATCCAGGCCTGCTGAATGTAGCTTTGTTTGTATGCTTGTTTGCTTGTTATTTCCCTGAAACACTAATTCCACCTGAAACGCAGCTTTACAGCGCCTCTGTGGATCCCTAGTGACATCTGCATTGCTTACTGTACTTATTTCCTTGTTTCACTTGACAGAAAGTTACTGTTTGTCATTTTTGCATTTAAGTTACCTGTAACACATTGCTTATGAGTTACCTGGCACTTGCTCACTAAAGCATTTATATATGCCAGCACTAACAAATTAAAAGCACTACACCCTCACAAACTCACCTTGAGTATCTTGTTCTCCATTGGCCCTTTTTGCTATTAATTATAAAGGAATTCCCAATATTATTCTAGCATGTCCAAAGGTCAGTTGTCAATCTCCTCTGTGGCCCAGCTGGTGAATCTGGGAATCTTGAGGCAATGTTGCAACTGCCTCATGTACACAGACAACCCTCTCCTCCTGCCAACAAATTCTAACACATGTGAGAGATGCAACCATATAGCCAAACTGGAGGCTAAGCTCTCTCAACTCAGTACTGGCGAAACCTGTCAGGAGGAGAAGGAAACTACAGTCACTACAATTCCAGTCTCACATAGACCTACCACGACAGCAGTCCAAACACATAAACACACGAAAACATACTCAGAGTCTCTAAATAAAATCCTGCCTAAGCAGTAGACACCTCCAAAGCAGACACACAAGCAACCGCTACCCCAGAACAGAACATGTGCAACACATAGCTCACAAAGCCAGTGTGCCAAACAGTCACAGCCCTTAAGGCTAAACAACACACCTGATACACTTGTAATAGGTGCCTCTATCGTCAGGTACACCGACATCCTGCTCACCAGGCTGAACAAGGAGAAGGTCACGGTGAGATGCCTGTCGGGCGCTATGATCCGCCACATAACACAAGCACACAGGTCACTCCAAGGCATGTACAAATATGACTCAGTCATTGACCATGCCAGTGTGAATGACCTGAGATGTACCTCCCTGGACTACATGATAAGAGACATAGAGGAGCTCTCTGAGCATGTGGACCAGGCTGGTATGACCCTGACCTTGAGTAGCATCTTACCCTCACCAAGAATGATGCCACAAAATGAAGACAAGATGATCAATTTCAACAATTGGCTTAAGTTTCGGTGTCATTCAAAGGGGATACAATGCCTGTCAGCGTGGGATGACATGCTTGACAAGCCACGATGCTTTGCTAGGGACGGCTTGCACCTGTCACCCATGGGCTTTCGGATATTGGCAAAGGCTCTTGCTACCCCCATAGTGCCTTTTTTAGGCAAGGCTCAAAAGACAAAACCACCTCCATAGGTATCACACGGGATAGGAAACTAATAGTAATGCTACTCAATGCCAGCAGTGTAAACCTCAAGATGCATGCACTGGAAAATGTCCTTAGCATGGAGAACATCAATATCTGTGCAGTAACAGAATCCTGGTTCAAGGCTCCCAAGAGCACCGCAGCACTGGCAGGTTATACCTCATACCATGCTTGTTGGCCCCAAAACTTGTACCGAACCAGAACAGGAGGGGGAGTATCCAAATTCATCAAAGATACACACACCTCCAGGTTGGTGGCACAGCACGAAGCATCAGAGACTATCCATGTGCAACTAACAGTGGGTAAAACTGCCTTCCAGTTCATAGCCTGGCACACACCACCCTCCCAAACCCAGGAACCCCACTTGGCCTTCCTGAGAACACTAGAAATATGAAGGTCTCTCCAAACACCATTATATCGGTGGCCTGTAACTACCCAAACATAGACTGGGAGCATTACTCTAGCTCCAACACCCTAGCTCAAAGGTTCCTAGCATGTATACACTCAAATGCTATGGAACAACTTGTTACCACTCCCATAAGAGGGGGAAACATACAGGACCTGTTCATCACCAACATGGGGACTCTATGCTCCAGACCAGAAGTGTACCCCTCACTGGTAAGATCAGACCATAAACTAATCTCACTGGATATTCACATCCCAACCCCACCCACTGCCCACAAAACCACAGTGTAAAACTTCTCTACAGCAAATTCCACACCCCTCAAAACCGAGGTGGAATCCTTCAAAGCCCCCGGGCCTGTGGAAAATACAGCCAAGACCGCAGAATCCTTTATAAATGCATTCTATGAACACCTTCAGGAATGCATGGATCATGCAATCCCAAATAAACACAAGACCCAATCATACAAAGGCAGACGTCCTGTCTGGTGGACCACAGCCATAACCAAACTATACAATAGAAGGAGGAAGCTACTACATGACAGAGGAAACCCCAAAAAGGGGAGGCATCTCTGTTCAGTGTTAGCAAAATACTACGGGCACTCATAAAATCATCTAAGGACAGCTTCGAGAGATGAAATGCACAGGACACTAAGGATAATCACAAGGCTTTCTTTAGTTATGTTAGGAACCTGGGTGGGAATTCCCAGATATGCTCAGAATCAGTCCAAAATGACAAAAGACTACACCAAACCCACAGACATTGCCAACATCCTAGCTGAGAGGTTCAGCACAAACTCCCCCCCTCCCCACCAGAAGGGCAAATATCTATCCCAGCAGAGTGCTGCCCCCCTGACATCTCAGATGCTCAGGTAAGAGCCACCCTCTCCAAAGCAAATAACACAGCATCAATGGGACCAGACAGTGTCCCGGGCTGCATCCTACATGAACTCCAAGATGAGCTAAACCCAAACATAAAACTACTGTTCAATCTCAGCCTTACCACAGGTTATGTACCCAAAGAGTGGCGTACAGCAACAGTGGTCCCTCTCCACAAAGATGGTGCCTCAACAGATCCTGGAAGCTATCGCCCCATAAGCCTGACTAGCTTGGTCTGCAAAGCTATGGAAAGGATCATCATGGACCTCATACATAAAGATATTGGGGACCTACAGACACTGGATCCTACCCAGTGTGACTTTAAGGGCAGATCCTGCCTCTTACACCTGGTTGATTTCTTTGAAACAGTCACCAACGCCATTGACAAGGGGAAGGTGGTCCACACAGCCTACCTGTACCTCGCAAAAGCCTGCGATACAATACCCCACTCGGGCATTATAGATAAGCTCACCAGCTTAAATATACACCCCTATGTCACTAGATAGGTTGCAAACTGGCTCAAGGACAGAACCCACATGGTTAGAATTGCTGAAGCCATGTCAGAATCCAAACCTGTTACAAGTGGTGTCCCACAAGGCTCAGTCCTGGGACCTCTCCTGTTCGGTATATATGTCTCGGAGGTATAGGCCAACACAGAAGGACTGTGGCTGACCATGTTCGCAGATGACTGCAAACTGGGCGCTATAATTGACTCTCCAGCCGACACAACCATCCTCCAAAAGGGCCTCATAGAAACAGACAACTGGTGCCAGAGCCATGGCCTCAAGCTAAATGCCGCAAAGTGTATAGTCATCCCCTTTGGTAAAAACAAAGTGGCCACAAATGACCACATAGGTGGTAATCCATTACGTACGGAAGAAGTAATTAGGGACATGGGGACCGAAGTTGATAGCAATCCCTCATTTGACGACCACGTGGCCAAAGTGGTTAGAAAAACATTTTATATAGCCCAGCTAATCATGACAGGATTCACATCTAGATCAGGGGATGTCATCATGCCTCTTTACTCATCCCTCATCAGGACCATAATTGAGTACAATGCCCATTTTGGGATTTACCTTACCAGACACCTGCAGCAAATGGAAAGACCACAAAAGTACCTCACCAAGAGAATCAAAGGGCTCAAACAGATGCCATATGCTGCCCAGTTAACATAACTCCATACTCAGTGGCATACCGCCTGCTCAGAGGTGATCTGTGCCAGATGTATAATGTCATGTCCAACCCAGAAGTAATGGACATGCTGCACCTCAGAAAATCAAACTCCCATCGAGCTTTGTGCTCGAGAGACTTGAACCTCAGCACTGACATCAATAGGACATGCTGGAGGGACAGATTCATAACCCAGAGGCTCCCTTCACTCTGGAATAAAATCCCAGTCCAGGTTAGGCAGAGTCCCTCATTGACTCTCTTCAAGAGGAATCATGATGAGTGGATGGGAGATTGTAGGTGTACCCCGGGTATCACTTCTGTGTCAATGTTAGACAGAGACACAGTATACTAACCTCAGAAAAGGGCATAGGAACATTAATCTAAAATGGGTGGCGAAAGCCAAACACACTCTGGCTTGGCTTATAAATGCCCTAGGGCAGATAGCATAGTATGAACCTATGAATCTATGAACCTATACCCACACCCCCAGGTTGTTGCCACAGTGTGACACATTACAGACTATCCACATGCAACTAACAGTGGGTTAAACTGACTTCCAGTTCATAGCCTGCTATGGACCACCCTCCTAAACCCAGGTAACCCACTTGGCCTACTTAAGAATACATGAATACCTGCAGGTGTCTCCAAACAACAATATATTGGGCAGCTTCATCTACCCACACATAGACTGGGAGCATTACTGTAGCTCCAACACCCTAGGTGTAAGGTTCCTAGAATCCATACACTCAATTGCTATGGAACAACTTGTTACCACTCCCACAAGAGGGGAAAACATGCTGCACCTGATCATCACCAACATGTGGACTATATGCTCCAGACCAGAAGTGTATCCCTCGCTGGTAAGATAACACCATAGACTACTTTCACTGTATATTCACATACCAAATGCAGCCCCTGCACAGAAAACCACAGTCATAAAGTTGTGTAATGCAAATACCATGTATTCACATGAGGCAGGCTTCATACATGGGAGCTATTTAAGGTCACAGGTACATATGTCTATGTGGCACACACATACCTCATGTGTGCATTGACATTACTGATATAATCTATGTCATACAATATTAGGAACAACACCCCACACACATGGACAAACTGTGTGACAGAAACACACAGGGCATTTGCAGGATTCAAACCCCTACCTAATTATGTTATGACGCTTGAAAATGACACATTAGCGGAGTGCGCTATTTGCATTACTTGGAGGTTTTTCTTCTCCTGCTATACTTATAGGGTGCTGACATCATCAGTATTTAGAAAGAGGAATGTGCGTCATGTAGTGTGTTCTTTTTGTTGCCAAAAGGGACATTTCTTTCACACAGAATTGCACACACACTAACCCCCCTCACCCAAACACTGAGCATTTGCAGGATTCAAACCTCTACCTAACTATGTTATGATACTTGAAAAAGATGCATTAGCAGAGCCTGCTATTTGCATTACTGGGAAGCTTTTCTTCTCCTGCTGTACTTATAGGGTGCTGACATCATCAGTGTTTAGAAAGAGGAATGCGCATCATGTAGTGTGTTCTTCTAGTTGTCAAAAGGGACATTTCTTTCACACAGAATTGCACACACACTAATCCCCCCTCACACAAACATTGAGCATTTGTAGGATTCAAACTCCTATCTAACTAGGTTATGACACTTGAGAGAAAGAGAGATGCATTAGCAGAGGGTGCTACTTGCAGTACTGGGAGAGCTCCTTTCTCCTGATGTACTTATAGGGTGCTGACATCATCAGTGTTTAGAAAGAGGAATGTGCATCATGTAGTGTGTTCTTTTAGTTGTCAAAAGGGACATTTCTTTCACACAGAATGACACACACACTAACCCCCCTCACCCAAATACACACTCTCAGCATTTGCAGGATTCAAACCCCTACCTAACTACATTATGACACTTGAGAGAGATGCATTAGCGGAACGCACTATTTGAATTACTGGGCATCTATTCTTCTCCTGCAGTATTTATAGGGTGCTGACATCATTATTTATAAAGAGGTGTGTACATCTATTACTATCTGTCAGTTAGGGGGATAGCATATATATGGATTAGCAGCCGCCTACTTCAGGGTCAGATATGCACATCAGCACTGCCAGGTTATGTTTTATACCATGCTTCGGGACCACAAGACCTGTAACACATAACACAACCAGTTCAGGCCACCCCTCCCATATCCAGGACACACACTTTGCTTCCCTGGGAACAGTGTAGGATATGAAGGTGTTCACATACACCATTACAGTGGTTAAAATCAGGTACAGGTATATTGTGTAGAGGAACTACTCAGGCCTCAACAACATCACCCTACAGCCACTAAAATTTGTGAATCCATGTGCTATGGCAGGACCACTCACCACAGCCACAAGGGGGAATACATATTGGACCTGACCATCTGCAACATGGGGACTCTATGTTCCACACCAGAGGTAGACCACCATTGTTAATATCTGACCATACCCAACTTTCCCTGGACATCCATATCCCATCCCCACCCCCAGGCAAGGAAGTCACTGCAAACAAAGTATTTATCAAAAGCAGACTTTGCACTTTGAAGACTGGGGTGGAAAACTTCAAAGGACCCATGCTGGGGGATTATACAGGCCACTCTGCATAATCCTTGACAATTGCATTCTATTAGCATCTGGAAGGTTTGTATTGATCATGCTATCCCAAATAAACCCAAGACTCCTCCACAAGAGGAGACCTGTCTGGTGTACACCAGCCATATATAAGCTGTACAACAGAAGGAGGGAGCTAATACATTACAGAGCAATATCACACAGAGGGAGGACGTCTCTGAACAGTATTGGCATGACACTTCAATCCCTCAAAATCATCACGTCAAAGTGTTGACAGTGAAATTGTCCAGACACTGCAGATAAGGCTCCTCTCAGTCTGTAATTGATACCCAATTACTGTTATAAGTCCTCTCCAACCCTCTTCCAGCAAATACCAGCCACATGGATGTGACATTGCAAATTCAACCCCTGGGATCTCCACTGTGTCCCTGCTTGACGGAGGCACAGCACACTAGCCTTAAACAGTGCCTTCTGTGACCTACTTTACAGAGGCACAGTAGCCTACTGTACTGGGGAGGCAGACACCAAGCACACTCTGACTAAGCTTTTATTCCCTAGGGCAAACAGCCTAGTATTGACCTCTACACCCATATGTTTAATTTTCAGATGCACAATATTTGTTGCTGATAATCTGTTTGCAGGTCTTTATTGCCATAGCTTTCCCTGTTTCTATGAAGAACTTGTGTATCTGTGGAAGATGTTTGAATATGAGAGGGATCCACTATTTAACTTATGTCTCTGTAGTCATTTAACTGTGTGCACTGGGCAGATTGCTGTATTGTGGTTGGTTCCTGGATTAACACGTACAAATACCAGATATGTGTGGCCAACTGCTAAACTGAGACATGGCCTAAGTGTGTGAGCATGCCCAGTTTAGGCTTTCCATGGCTTGTTACCTGACATATGTCTCATTTATCAAAGTGTGTGAGCATGCCCAGTGTGAGCTTTCCATATGTTGAAATCTGCAGTCCACCACATTTGTCGTTGCGTGTGAACTTCAACAATATTTCACATTTATAGTTGTGTGTTGGGAGTCATGTTGTGTACTTACTGCCCAACTGCTTTGTGTCTGAACCCAACAGGGATTATACTGTGCCTGCAGGGTTTCCATGGGATAGTTTGCATACAGTTGTCAACATCCTTTCATACTGACCAAACACTGCAATATCGTATAGTGTACTGGTTCAGTACTTTCACTGTGGTGGACAGTATCCTGGGTTTCAATCCTATCACTGCTTTAAATATTCATAGTGAGCACACCAGACTGGTTAAGTGCCAGTTGTGCACATATGACCATGTTGCATTTTGTTCAGATATGGACTACTTAAACCAGGCTTGTCCAACATTGGTAGTGTATTCCACAACTTGGGTGGGCATTAACAAACACTAGCGATGTGCCCTAGGCCATTTATAATGTTAGTCAGAGAGTGTGTTTGTCCTTCAACACACATTGCAACTGGATTTTGCCATGACATATTTTAAGGTTAGTATACTGTGCCTCTGTCTACCCGTGACATAACAGTGATACCCAGGGTAAACCTACCATCTCCCATCCACTCATCAAGATTCCTCTTGAGGAGAGTCAATGAGGGACTCTCTGGCTAACCTGTACTGGGAGTTTACTCAAGAGTCGAGGGAGCTTCTGGGTTATGGATCAATCACTACAGCATGTCCTATGTATGTTAGTGCTGGGGTTCAGGTCTCTCATGTGCATAGCTCACCGGCATTCAGATTGTACAAGGTGCAGCATGTTCATTGATTCCAGCTTGGACATGGCTTTATACATCAGGCACAGATTGACTCTGGGCAGGCAGTATGACACTGTGTGGAGCTGCAGTTTGTTTCATCAGGCAACACATGGCATCTGTTCGAGCTCTTTGATCCTCCTGGTGAGGTACTTTTGGGGTCTTTCCAGTTGATGGAGGTGTCTGCTGAGGTACATCCCACAGGGGCCATTCTACTCAATTGTGAGGCTGATGAAGGATGACTGAAGAGGCACAATGACCTCCCCTGATCTAGATCTGACTACCTTCATGATTAGGTGGGTATATGGTATGTTTCTGTAACCACTACAGCCACATGGTTGTCAAATGCAAGATATCTATCAACTTGTGTCCCCAGGTCTCTTATTACTTCTAAAGTACTTAATGGGTTAACACCTGTGTGGTAATTGTTGGGCACTTACTGTTTATCCACAGGGGATGACTATACACTTTTCTGCAATTAGCTTGATGACATGGCTCTGGCATCAGTTGTCTGTTTCTATGTGTCCCTTTTGTAGGATGCTTGTGTTAGCTGGAGGGTCAGATATGGTGCCCAGTTTGTAGTCCTCTGCAAACTTGTTCAGACACAGTCCTTCCATGTTGGCCTGTACCTATGGGAAATATATACTAAACAAGGGAGGTCCCAGGACTGAGCCTTGTGGGATGCTAGTTGTAGCTGGTTTGTAGTCTGACATGGCTGCAGCATTTCTGACCATGTCAGTTCTGTCCTTGGGCTGGTTTGCAACCCATCTACTGACATAGGGGTTTATATTTAAGCTGGTGAGCTTATCTATAATGAACACGTGGGGTATTGTATGGAAGGATTTTGCAAGGTCCAGATAGGCTGTGTGGACCACATTACCCTCATCAATGGCCTTGATGACTGTTTCAAATGAGTCAAACATGTTTAAGGGGCAGGATCTGCCCTTAAGAAAGCCACGCTGGGTAGGGTCCAGTGTTTGTAGGTCCCCAATATCTTTATTTCTGAGGTCCATGATGATCCTTTCCATAGCTTTGCAGACCAAGCTTGTCAGGATTCTGGGGTGATAGTTTGCAGTATCCATTCAGGCACCACCTTTGTGGAGAGGGACCACTGTTGCTGTACACTGCTCTTTGGGTACATATCCTGTGGTAAGGCTGAAATTGAGCAGTAGTGTTATTTGGCATTCCATTCTTCTTGGAGTTCATGTTGGACACAGCCCAGGACACCATCTCATACCACTGATGCCGTGTGTTTTGCTTTGAAGATGCTGGCTGTTACCTCAGCATCTGTAATGTCAGGGGGCCAGCACTCTGCTGGGATAGATATTTGGCATTTGGGGGGAGGGGTTGCACTGAACCTGTCAGGTTGGATGTTGGCAATGTGTGTGGGTTTGGTGTATTGTTTGTAATATTTGAGTGATTCAGAGCATATCTGTGAATTCCCAACAAGGTTCCTACTGTCAGTTAAGAAAGCCTTGTGATTATCCTTAGTGTCCTGTACAATTTGTATCTTCATAGGTTCATAGGTTCATACTAGGCTATCTGCCCTAGGGCATTTATAAGCCTAGCCAGAGCGTGTGTGGCTTTCGCCACCCCTTGCTATGTGAATATTATGCCCATTTAGGGTTTACTTTACTGTGCCTCTGTCTAGACGTGACACAGTGAAGACCCCCAGTGTAAATCTACGATCTCCCATCCACTTGGCAAGATTCCTGTTGAAGAGAGTCAGTGAGGGGCTCTGCCTAACATGGAGTGGGATTCTGTTCCAGAGTGTAGGGAGCCTCTGGGTTATGAATCTGTCCCTCCAGCACATCCTATTTATTTATGTGTTGAGGTTGACATCTCTCGCTCTCGCGGCTCTAATGGATTTGGATTTTCTGAGGTGGAGCATGTCCATTAATTCTGTAGTGGACATGGCCTTGTACATCGGGCATACATCGCCTCTGAGTAGGCAGTATGTGACTGCATACAGCTGGAGTGTCTTCAACCAGGCAGCATATGACATATGTTTGAGACCCTTTATCCTCTTGGTGAGGTACTTTTGAGGTCTTTCTAACTGCTGCAGGTGTCGGGTAAGGTACATCCCAAATGAGGCATTGTACTAAATTATTGGCCTGATAAGAGAAGAGTATAGGGGCACAATGACCTCTGTTGATGTAGATGTGAATCCTTTCATGATAAGGTGGCCAACAAAGAAGGTCTTCCTAGCCACGTTGGCAATGTGAGTGTCACATGAGAGGTTACCGTCCAATTGTGTCCCTAGGTCCCTGATTACTTCTTCCATATGTAATGGATTACCACCTATGTGGTAATTTGTGAGTACCTTGTTTGGTATTTGGAGAGACATTCATACTCTTCAGTGTCTTCAGGAAGGCTGAGTGGGGTTCCTGGGTTTGACAGGGTGGTCTGTAGCATGCTACAAACTGTACAGCAGTTTTGCCTACGGTTAGTTGCACATGGATGGTCTCCGATGCTTCGTGCATTTTCAGTAACCTGGACGTGTGGGTATCTTTGCTGAATATGGATACTCCCCCTCCTTTTGTGGTTTGGTCCAGGTTTTGGGGCCAAAAAGCATGATATGAGGTATAACCTGGTAGTGCTGGGGTGCTCTCAGGAGCCTTGATGCAGGTTTCTGTCACTGCACAGATATCGATGTTCTCCATACTGGGGAGGGCCTTGAGAGTGTGCATCTTGAGGTTTAGACTTCTGGCATTGAGCAGCATTACCCTTATGTTTTTTCCACTTATCTTTTCTAGGGAGGTGGGTTTGTCTTTTCAGCCTTGCCTACAAAAGGCACTATGGAGGTGGCAAGAACCTTAGCCAATATCCAGACACCCAGGGGTGACAGGTGCAAGCCATCCCTGGCAAAGCAGCGTGGCTTGTCAAGCATGACATCCCAAGCAGACAGACATTGGATCCCCTTGGAATCACACCAGTAATTGAGCCAATTGTTAAAGCTGATCATTCTGTGTTTGCACTGTGGCATCATTCTTGGTGAGGGTGGGATGCTGCTCAGGGTCAGAGTCATACCGGCCTGGCCTACAAAATCGGAGAGCTCCTCTATGTCTCTTTTCATGTAGTATAGGGAGGTACGTCTCAGGTCATTCACACCAGCATGGACAATGACTGAGTCATATTTGTACTTGCTTTGGAGTGACCTGCATGCTTGTGTTATGTGGCAGATTGTAGCGGCCTACAGGCAGCTTACTGTACCCTTTTCCTTGTTCAGTCTGGTGAGCGGGACATCAGTGTGTCTGACTATGGAGTCACCTATTACAAGTGTATCAGGCATGTTGTTTGTCCTTGCGGGTTGTGACTGTTTGGCACACCGACTTTGTGTACTATGTGTTGCATGTGCTATGTTTGGAGGTATTGGTTGCTTGGGTGTCTGCTTTGGAGGCCTCTGTTGATTTGGTGGATTTTTAATTAGAGCTTCTGGGAATGTTTTTGTGTGTTTATGTCTTTGGTTTGCAGTTGTGATAGGTCTATGTTAGACTGGGTTTGTGGTGTGTGTGGTTACCTTCTCCTCCTGACTAGTTTTGACAGTACTGAGTTGAGAGAGCTCAGCCTCCAGTTTGGATAAATGGTTGCATCTCTCACATATATTCGTATTTCTTGGGGGGAGGAGGGGGTTGTCTGTGTACATGGGGCAGGTGTAACATTGTCTCAAGATTCACAGATTCAACTTGTTGTAGCTGGCCTTAGTGGATTTTATGAGTGGCCATATTTTATTGCCATAATACTGATCAGAGATTACTTCCCTTTTTGGGTTTGCTCTATCATGTAGTAGCTTCCTCATTCTCTTGCATGGTTTGGTAATGGCTGGGGTCCACCATGCCAGATGCCTGCATGCATGGAATTGGGTCTTGGTTTTATTTGGGATTGCATAATCCATGCATTCCTGAAAGTGTTCATAGAATGCATGTATAAAGGGTTCTGGGGTGTGGCCCATATTTTCCACAGGCACAGGGCCTTTAATGGATTCCACATCAGTTTGGAGGAGTGCAACATTTGCTTTACACATGTTTTTCACTGTGGTTTTCTGGCAAGAGACTGTGGTCAGGATGTGAATATCCAGTGTGATTACTCTATGGTCTGATCTTACCAGTGAGGGATACACTTCTCATCTGGCCATAGAGTACCCATGTTGCTGATTATCACATCCAGTATGCTTACCACTCTTGTGGGAGTGGTACGTTGTTCCTGAGCATTTTGGTTTATGGATTCTAGGAACCTTTGGACTAGGGTGTTGGAGCTAGAATATGGCTCCCAGTCTATGTTTGAGTATTTTCAGTCACCCAATATAATGTTGTTTGGAGAGCTTGATATTTTCATGTGTTCCAACGTAGGCCAAGTGCAGTTCCTGGCATTAGGAGGGTAGTCTGTAGCAGGCTACAAACTGGGAGGCAGTTTTAGTCACTGTTACTTGACCATGGATAGTCCATGCTGCTTCTTGTTGTGGTACCAACATGGGGGTGTGGTTATCCTTGACAATTATTGCTAGTCACCCTCCTTTTGTAGTTTGTTCCATGTTTTGAGGCTGTAAAGCATGGTATGAGGTGTAATCTGGTAGTGTTAGGGTTCTCTTGTGAGCCTTGACCCAGTTTTCTGTTACAGAACAGATATCAACATTCTTCATGCTGAGGGGAGTTTAGACTGCATGCATCTTGCAGTTTAGACTTCTGGCATTGGGTAGCATTATGTCTAGGTTCTTATCCCTTGTGATACCTATGGAGGTGGGTTTGTGTTTTGAGCCTTACCTATTCAAGGCACGGTGGGGGTGACAACAGCCTTTTCCAGTATCCAAAAGGCCAGGACTGATAGGTGCACTCCATCCCTAGCGGGTGGAGCATCGTGTCTTGCTCAGCATGTCATCCCAGGCTGGCATGCATTGGATCCCCTTTGACTAACAGCAATACTTAAGCCAATTATTGTAATTGATCATTTCATCTTCATATTGTGAAATCATGCTTGGTGAGGGTAGGATGTTAGTCAGGGTCATCAAGTTTGCATATACTACATGGGGTTACATTGGTTAACACATGGCAATCATGCCTCAGGTGGTGCTGCAGGGCTGTCTATGTTGGATGCACATACTACACTCCCTGTACATGTTTGAAAGCAGGTTGTGTCAACTTAGGCATCCCTTTTACTATATGTGAGAGTCAGAGAGAGGTATAATTTCCAGGATCCCTACTGAGCCAGTGTATGTGCTATGCGTTGCCGCTTTGCCAAGGCCAAGGCATACTGGACACGCCTCCTTCTTCCTACTGCGGCAGGCTCAGGTTGTTCCTCCTCTGAGTCACACTCTGCCTGTGATTGGCTTGGCAATGGTGGGGGGCTGTTTGACCCAGCCCTATGCTGATCCTGCTGCAGCTGTTTTCGCAGAATCATATTGTGTAGCATAGCACAAACCATGACAATTTGGGTACATGTAGTTGGTGAGTACTGCAAGGCTCCACCAGATGTGTCCAGGCACCGGAACCATGACTTGAGCAGCCCAAACACACACTCAATTACATTTCGTGTTTGTGTGTGTGCCTCATTATGGCGTTCCTGCTCAGGTGTGTGTGCATTTCTGATGGTTGTCATCAGCCACGGATCCAGTGCGTAGCCAGCATCCCCCACTAAGTGACCATGTGGGATGTCCCCATTGGCAAATGTCTGGTACAGCTGTGTCAGATGCCAGATATGGGAATCATGGTAGCTTCCAGGGCAGCCAGTACACACATTCATTATTATGCCCTGGGCATCACACATGACCTGGCAGTTGATGGAGGGGAAGCCCTTGCGGTTAATGTAGGCCCTACCCCGCTCACTAGCTGGTGCTTTGATGCGTATATGCGTGCAGTCTATTGCACCCACTACCTCACAGTATTCCGCTATTTGCTGGAAGAGACGCATATTGCTGGCCAATACCTCATGGGAATTGGGGAAATATACATGATCACCGACATGTGCTGACATGGCATCCAGGAAATGGTGCAGTACCCTGGATGCTGATGCCTGTCATAGCCCCATCATATCACCAGCTGGTCTCTGGAAGGTACCTGTTGCTAGTATTCTTAGGCCAACACATACCTTGGTTTCCACTGGGATGGGTTCCCCTCTGTTGGCTCTGTGTGTGAGCCATGGCCTGCACAGCTCAACAATTTGCTGTAGGAGGTCTCTGTCCACTCTATAGCGCTCCACTATCTCCAGCTCATGTAACCCCTGGTAGGTGACTCTGGGCCTGTACACTCTTCTCCGTCTCCTCACTGTGGGTTGTCCAGCAGCATTTGCAGAGTCACCACCCTCAGCAAGTTGCATATGTCTCCTTATAACAGCTATGGCAGCCCCTAGCATTTTTGGTCTGAGTGAAGCTTTTTCAGTTTTCACTTCTAATAGCTTACTCCTCTGTTGCAGTGTCTCTTGAGAGAAACATTCTGCACTGTTGTTTGCAGAGTTTTAAGTGCTGGGCTGGGCTACTGTTCTGCCTGTGTAATTGCCTTCTTCTGATTGTTTTTACCTGCTAGCTCTGCCAGTAATCCCTGCTATCTTCCTACTATTTCTCATGCTTCCTTTTTCCCTTCTGTTTCCTCAGGGGGGAGCGACGCGCATACCAGCCAAAACACGCTCACAGCAGCTAACACGTGTGCACACATGCTTAGACGGGCTACAATCTGCTTATTCAGGTTAAAACGCCCGCACACCAGCACAAATACGCTTACAGGTGTTTAAACAGGCTCCTACATGCGTATTCTGCCTTAAACATGCGCAATCACACTTACACACGTGCACTCTAGCTTACTCGTGCCTACCAGTGCGAACACGCGTGCATGCACGCCCTGCAAGAAACTTTGGTGTTATCCATAGTGTACACCTTCCATTTCTTGGCTTTCCCATGCCTACTTGTTGACACTCGTCTTTCCATGATGTGTGACTGACATCTTTCACATGCCACTGTGATCCAATGAACTGCTTTTCTTTCATACCTTCCCCCCTGTGATGTCACCTATCTCCTACTCTGTTATTCCCCGTTATCCTACTCCTACACTGCACGGAATGTGCTCATTTCCTATGTAACAGTATGATTCACTATCCTACCACTCATTTACATAGGATTGCCTACTAATGCTTAGTTACATGTCTTACGCTCAGCTTCCCCCTTAGCAACCCCTACTCGGTGGCCATGTTGTTTTAGCTTGCTATTCCCTTCCATTGTAAATTCATGCTTTGCATAAACCCATAATTTTTTTATTTTTCTTTTTTATAGCGCAGCCCGTTTGCACGGCACTGCACTACGTTTAAACATCGGCGATCACCGAAAAAAAAAAATTTATTTTATGTTTGCATCGGGGTACATTACCAGTGGCCACATATTTGGCCATTGGCATGCTGCCTGGGACCTTTTCAACCTTTATTTGGAGCTGACAAGGCTCCATTGTGTTATTTGCAGAATGGTACTCAGTTATCAACTGAGTACATTTCTGCAGATAACACGGCTCTTACACGGGCAGGTTTCTGCTTCCTGGATCGCAAAATTACCTCATTTGCATGCCTTTCAGCTGCAAGGGAGGTAATTAGCATATCCACACCCTGTCCATGTAAGAGCCATTTTAGGTGCTCTCTTGCACGCACATTCAGGCTGTTCCTGGATCGCGATGGCTGCATGGAGTCTTACACTACTCTTAGACTCCGTGCAAGCCATCGTGAATCCTGCCCTACATATTCATCCATCCGTACATCAAACTAAATAAACAAACTGATCTTAATAAAAATAAATGATCTTACATACCTTCAAGCTTCTTGTTGCTGCCCTGCAAATGAACTGATGAAAAAGCAGACTTAAAATTAACTCTTTAACTCGGTGGTCCGACTGAGGTATTTCATCAACTTTTGCTTCCCCATTTTTCTTGCTTAAAAGCACTTCTCCGTCTCAATGTTCGAATGGTAGGCCAAAAAAAATTTATCCTGTTAATAGAGCGACCTATGACCCGCAAGTATAACCTGATAATCTCACCTACAGGAAACCACTTGATCTACTGTGTACGCACAGCCGTCAAAGCGAGACTCCACCTTCCTATCTAAATCCTCTGTGCAGGAAAAAACTGAGAACCTATGACTTAAAGAAAGGAAAATGAGTCCTTGTAAACCTCACAATGCTACATCTGTGCATCAGCCAAGAGAGAGATGCCAAATGTGTTTTTTAATAACTGGCTAGTTCTTCCTTTTTTTTTTTTTTTTTTGCTTGAACATTTTGAATTACAGTGAAAAATATATAACCTAGATAAAGTATATGTTACTGTATATGTTACACTATCAGGGACAAGCTCTCAAGCTAAGAACTCTTTAACTTAGCCCGGCTTGGGCTGGAGCAGCGCAGATGAACTGTTTCTTCAAATGTCTGGACTGCTGATGATATCGGTCATTTGTGTAGTTCCGGTTAGAACGGACACCAACTGCATGTATGCACAGCAAGTTGAACAGCTGATATAATTTGTCTGAAATCTTTAGACAGGAAATAATGGATGGGCTAGCATTTTGAGGGGAGTCCTCATTCCCTATAGTATTAAACATGATGGATTGCTTTCTGTTGTGTGCTACTGCATGCAGCCTATGTTTTCTTAGACACTGGCCAAATGCTAAAATAGAAAGGTTATCAGTGTGTACCTCAAACTGTAATCTTAATAGTGAATGTTTTTTTTGTTTTCCCTATCTTAGAGTGGAAAATTAACAAATGGCTGTGAACAGGATAGGGAGGTGCATTGTTATGGGAAGTGCTCTGTATGCAACACTTAGAAATGGGGGAATGGTACTATATAACTGTATGAATACTATACAAAGTTATGTCGCTATTGTCATGAGAAAAGGAGTTTTAAGCTGTTTGAAAATGTAGTTAATCATAGTTTGTGTCTATGAAGTAGTATCAGACCATCCTCTGTGAGGTATGTAATAATGCACATCCAGTTCAGAACCAATGAAGCAGATCAAGGTTCTTGATCAGAGTTGTGTCTGAAAGGTAGACTAGCCTTATATCCTGATGGCAATTTTGCTACACTCATACTTGCATATTCCCCCAGGCACATCAGATGAAGCATCTCCTTCACAGGGAGCAACTCTACTTGATGTGAGATCTGAATGATGGTAGACTACACCTAATATAAGAGCTTTATTGTTGTGGTTCAGTAACAATACATATATGTGTATATATCTATATGTCCATATAGGTATGCTCGTATGTATATTTATGTATATACAGCGACTCAGGGGGGCAGGGGTAGCACAAACTAAACTACAATCTGGGGTTCGATTGTTATGTGGCCGGTATTGTGGCAATGATTCTTGGCATAGCAATTGTCTGGGAACATGATGGGTGCTTACTGTTGTTTATTTTATATTGTGACATAAATCTGTAATGGTGTGGGAGCTGACGTCAGAAAAAGACACAGAACACCTGGTTGCCAAACATATTATTCATTATTGCTAAGTAAAGATAAGTGGGACCATATAATCATTGTTTAAGTCTTAATGCGCTACACTACTGAGGGGCAAACTTATATAAGCATACCAAAAATCAATGATGTGAGTGCCCATTGGTAGAAGGGTAAGAATCCTAATTTATCTTGGAAATGATGGAATAATTTCTAACACCATACTATTCTCATTAAGACACATTGGGCCAGATTCATGAAAGCTTGCACGGAGTCTAAGAGTAGAGTAAGACTCCATGCAGCCAACATGTCCGATGAGTGATCCAGGAACAGCCAGCAGGGGCGTGCAAGAGAGCTCCTAAAACGGTTCTTACACGGACAGGGCTCAGATATGCAAATTACCTCAATTGCTGCCAAAAGGCATGCAAATAAGGTAAATTTTCAATCCAGGAAACCCGAACCTGTCCGAGTAAGAGCAGTGTTATTTGCAGAAATGTACTCAGCTGACAACTGAGTACCATTCTGCAAATAGCATAACGGAGCCGTGACCGCTCCA
This sequence comes from Protopterus annectens, assembly GCF_019279795.1. Lineage (NCBI taxonomy): Eukaryota > Metazoa > Chordata > Ceratodontiformes > Protopteridae > Protopterus > Protopterus annectens. The sequence continues at coordinate 983,960,483 of NC_056726.1, read as the reverse complement.
AATAAAGGTTGCATCCAGTTGAGGAAGCATGCCAATGGCCAAATATATGGCCATTGGCAATGTTCCCTGATGCAATATGAAAATAAAAATTATTTTTATTTCACTGATCTCCGAGGTTTAAGCATAGTGCAGCACCGTGCAAATGTGCTGCGCTCTAAAAACTGGAAAACAAAAAATTAAAAGGCACAAATAGGGAATTTATAGGATATCATATCATACAATGCAAGTGAATGGCAGGCTGAAGACAACACGGGTACCGAGTAGAGGTTGCTAAGGGGGGAACCCAGTCTAAGAGATGTAACCAAGCATTAGTACGCAATCCTATGCAAATGAGGGTAAGGATAGTGAATCCCAAGTCTACATAGCAAATGAGCACAGTCAGTGGAGTGTAAGACTAGTATAAGGGGAGTAACAGATTAGAAGATAGGTGACATCATGAGGGGGGGTATGTATGAAAGAATGTAAGCTCATTGGAGCAGAGTGGCATGTGTCTGCTGTCAGTTACTCATCTCTGTAAGAGGTGTGTCACCAGGTATCCTAGCTAAAGTCAAGAAATTGAAGGTGTATGCCGTGGATATCACTAAAGTTTCTTGTAAAAGTGCTTTGAATGTGTTTGCGCGTGGGTGCACGCCTGTACATCTGAGTAAGACTGTGAGTGCACATTTAAGCCAGAGTAAGCATGTGTAAGGATGTTGAAATCTTTGTAAGCGCATTTGCACAGGTGTGCATGTGTTTAAGCAGGAATTGGCAAGTGTTAGTCTGTCTAAGCCTGTGTGCGCATGTGTGAGCGCGTGTGTGCGTGTTTGTCCTTGTGTGCGTGGTGCTGCCCCCTATGGAAACAGATAGGGAAAAGGAAGCACAACAAAGAGTAGGAAGTTAACCAGGGAAAATCAGCAGAGCTAGCAGGTGGAAACAATCAGAATCAGGCAATTACACAGGCAGTACACCAGCCCAGCTCAGCCCAGCACTTTAAACTCTTAAACTCTGCAAACAACTTTCCACCATGTATTCCTCTGAGACACTGCAGCATTGCAGTAAGCTAAGAGAAGTGAATACTGAAACGGCTTTACTGAGACAAAGAAATGTTAGGGGCTGCCATTGCTGTCATAAGGCAACATATGCAACATGCTGAGGGTGGTGACAATGTGAATGCTGCTGACCAACCCCCAGTGAGGAGACAGAGAAGAGTGTACAGGCCCAGGGTAACCTACCAGGGGCTACATGAGCTGGAGATAGTGGAGCGCTATAGAGTGGACAGAGACCTCATGCAGAAAATTGTTGAGCTGTGCAGGCCATGCCTCACACACAGAACCAACAGAGGGGAACCCATTCCAGTGGAAACCAAGGTATGTGTTGGCCTATGAATACTAGCAACAGGTACCTTCCAGAGACCAACTGGTGATATGATGGGGATATCACAGGCATCAGCATCCAGGGTACTGCACCAGTTCCTGGATGCCATTTCAGCACATGTCCGTGATCATGTATATTTCCCCAATTCCCATGAGGTATTGGCCAGCAATATGCGTCTCTTCCAGCAAATAGCAGAATACCCTGAGGTAGTGGGTGCAATAGACTGCATGCACATATGCATCAAAGCACCAGCTGGTGAGCGGGGTAGGGCCTACATTAGCCACAAGGGCTACCCCTCCATCAACTGCCAGGTCGTGTGTGATGCCCAGGGCATAATAATGAATGTGTGTGCTGACTGCCCTGGAAGCTACCACGATTCCCATATCTGGCATCTGACACAGCTGTATCAGACATTTGCCAATGGGGACATCCCTCATGATCACCTAGTGGGGGTTGCTGGATATGCGCTGGAGCCTTGGCTGATGACACCCATTAGAAATGCACACACACACCTGAACAGGAATGCCATAATGAGGCACACGCACAAACATTAAATTTAATTGAGCATGTGTTTGGGCTGCTCAAGTCACAGTTCCAGTGCCTGGACACATCTGGTGGAGCCTTACAGTACTCACCAACTACATGTACCCAAATTGTCATGGTATGTGCTATGCTACATAATATGATCCTGAGAAAACAGCTGCAGCAGGATCAGCATAGGCCTGAGCCAAACAGCCCCCCACCATTGCCAAAGCCATCACAGGCAGAGCGTGACTCGGAGGAGGAACAACCTGAGCCTGCCCCAGTAGGCAGAAGGAGGCGTGCCCAGTATGCTTTGGTCTTGGCAAAGAGGCAACGCATAGCACATACACTGGCTCAGTAGGAACCCTGGAAATGATACCTCTCCCTGACCCACACATACAGTAAAAGGGATTCCTAACTTGACACTACCTGTTTTCAAACATGTATAGGGAGTGTACTATGTGCATCTGACATAGGCAGCCCTGCAGCACCACCTGAGGCATGATTGACTTGTTTTAAGCAATATAAAGCAGTGCTAAACAGCTTTGCCACTAAGTAGTATATGTAAACATAATCATACACACTAACTGGCACAACTTTGGGCAATGTTGAGCAATATTGGGCAACGCTCAGCAATGTTGAAAACTGTTGAGCAATGTTGGGCAAGTCTGTTCAAAGTTGGGCATAGTTGAGCAAAAGCAGGTAAACATGCACATATATGCTTTAGTGGACCTTAAGCAGTCTAGTCTGCCCAGTATGAAAATTTAAAGCAGTGGGAGGCCTCAAACCCAGTATACTGTGCATTATAGTCACAGTACCAAACCACCAAACCATGTCAGTATTTCACTGGCCAGCCTGTTTGAAGACATGTTGATAAGTCTATGCAAAGTGTCTCATGGAAACCCTGCAGTCACAGCATAATTCATGTCAAGTTATGACACAAAGGTGAGTCCTGCAGTATAAATATAACTTGATTTCCAACACACATAGTACACATGTTAATATTGAGCATGTTCACACATGGTAACAAATGTAGTGGACTCCAGATAGCAACATATTGAAAGATCCCACTGGGCATGCTCACACACTTGAATAAATGAGACAAATGTCAGGCAACAAAACAGTGAATGTGCAAACTGGGCATTCTCACACACTTAGGCTATGTCTGAGTGCAGCAGTGGGCCAGACATATCTGGCAGTTCACGTGTTAACCCAGGAACCTCTCACTAGCCAACAATCCTGCATTGTGCACACAGTTATAAGACAACAGACACATATATAACATCTTGGAACCCTGCCATAATGAAATATGTACTACAGATACATAGGTTGTACATAGAAAGTGGGAAAGCAAAGAAGATAACAAACCTGCAGTCAGTATCATCAATAAACAATGCACTCCAAACATTATCATAGGTGCTTAGGTTCCTAGGTTGATACTAGGTATCAGCCCTAGGACATTCAGAAGCCTGGCCAGGGTGTGTTTGGCTTTCACCACCCTGTAGACTAGTATACGGTGCCTTTGAATAGTAGGTTACACAAGATAGCCATTGCACGGTTATTGTACTGTGCCTCTGTCTAGTAGGGACCCAGAAGAGATCCCAGGGCTAAACGTATGATCACCCATCCACTTGTCAGGATTTCCCTTGAAGAGGGTCAGTCAGGGGCTCTGCCTAACTTGGACTGGGATGTTGTGCCGGATTGAGGGGAGCTTCTGGATATGAATCTGTCCCTCCAGCATGTCCTATTAATTCTGTGCTGAGGTTTAAGTCCCTGAAGCATGTAGCTGCAAGGGATTCTGATATCCTGAGGTGGAGCATGACCAATAAGTCTGGGTTGGACATGGCTGTATACAGCAGGCACAGATCGCATCTGGGTAGGCGGTAAGCAACAGAGTACAGCTGGTGTTTCTGTAGCTGAACTGTGTAGGGCATCTGTATGAGTCTCCTGTTCTACTTGGTGAGGTACCTTTGGGGTCATTACAGTTGCTGCAGGTGTCGGGTAAGGTACATCCCAAATGGGGCATTGTACCCAAGTATGGGCGTGATGAGTAGAGGTGCACAATGACCACTCTTGATTTAGATGTGAAACCTTTTGGGATAAGGTAGGCTATATAGAAGGTCTACCTAACCACTTTGGCAATGTGATTGTCAAAGGAAAGATGAGTATCTACTGTGGACCCCAAATCTCTAAGTGCACCTTCTGTACGTAATGGATTACCACCTATGTGTTAATCTGTGTGCACTTTGTTATTCCCAAAGGGGATGACTATGCATTTTATGGCATTTAGCTTTAGGCTATGGGTCTGGAACCAGTTATCCATCTCTGTGAGACCCTGTAGGAGGATGCATGTGTCAGCTGGAGAGTCGATTATGGCACCCGGTTTGCAGTCATCTGAGAACCTGGTCAGCCATAGTCTTCCCGTTTTAGCCTGTACCTCAGAGGAATATATACTGAACAAGACAGGTCCCAGAACTGAGCCTTGTTTGACACCACATGTAACTGGTGTAGAGTCTGACATGGCACCTGCAATTCCGAACATGTGGGTGCTATCCCTGATCCAGTTTGCAATCCATCTTGTGACATATGTGTTGATATCTAAGCTGGTGAGTGCATTTAAGATGCTTGAGTGGGGTATTGTGTCAAAGACTTTTGGGAGGCCCAGGTAGGCTGTGTGGACTACCTTCCCTATGTCTATGGCCCTGGTAACTTATTCAAAGAAGTCGGCAGGTGCAAGAGGCAAGATCTGCCCCTAACAAAAGTGAATTGGGTAGGATCCAGTGTCTGGAGGTTGCCGACATCTGTTAATGAGTTCCAGGATGATACACTCCATAGCTTTGCAGACCAGGCTAGTAAGGCTTATAGGATGATAGTGTCCAGGGTCCCTTGTGGCACCACCATTGTGGAGTGGGACCACTGTTGCTGTACGCCATTCCTTGGGTACATATCCTGTAGTAAGTCTGATATTGAACAGTGATGTTATGTGAGGGTTATGTTCTTCATGAAGCATGTGTAAGATGCAGCCTGGGACACATCTGGAACCACTGATGCTGTGTTATTGTTTTGGAGACGGCAGCTCTCACATGTTCATCTGTGATGTCAGGGAGGCTACACTCTGTTGGGAGGGACATTTGTACTTTTGGGGGATGGGAGGGAATATGCACTGAACCTGTCTGCCAGGATGTTGGCAATGCATGTGGGTTCAGTGTATTTTGTTTTCATTATGCACTAACTCATATCTGGGAGTTGCCACCCAGGTTCCTGACATAACTAAAGAAGGCCTTGTGATTGTCTTTAGTGTCTTGTGCAATCGTACTGTCAAAGCTGGACTTAGATGATGTTATGACTGATTGTAGCTTCTTGCTAGTACTGATCAGAGATGCCTCCACTTTGTGGGATAGTGCTCTATCATGTAGTAGCCTCCTCCTTTTGTTGCATAGCTTATTTATGGCTGGGGTCCACCAGACAGGTCACCTGCCTTTAGAGGAGTGAGTCTTGGATTCATGTGGGATAGCATGATCCATGCTTTCCTGTAGGTGTCCATACAATGGGTTTCTAAAGGATACCGTGATATGACTCATACTTCCCACTGGCCTGGGGGCTTTGAAGGAAACCACCTCTGTTCTCAGAAGTATGACATTTGCTTTTGAGAAGTACCTCACCAAGATTACCTTGGCTGGGGGTGCAGACGGGATATGGATGTCCAGTGAGATAAATGTATGGTCTGACCTTACCAATGAGGGGTATACCTCTGTTGTGGAACATAGAGTCCCCATGTTGGTGATGACCAGGTCCAATATGTATACCCCCCATGTGAGGGTGGTGACCACTTGTTCCATAGCATATGAGTTGATATATTCCAGGAACCATTGTGCAAGGGTGTTGGACTTGAGTAGTATTCCCAGTAAATGTTTGCCTACTTGAAGTAATCCAATATAATGGTGTTTGGAGAGACCTACATATTCTCCAGTGTTCTGTTCTCAGGAAAGCCGAGTGTGGTCCCTGGGTTTGGGAGGGTGGTCTGTAGCAGGCTACAACCTGAAAGGCAGTTTAGGCCACTGTTACTTACACACGGATGGTCTCCAATGATTTGTGCAGTGCTACTAACATGGAGGTTGGTGTATCTTTGACCTATATGGATACTCCCCCTCCTTTTGTGGTGTGGCCTGGTTATTGTGGCCGGAAAGACAGAGGCACAGTATACTAACCTTGAAAAGGGGCATAGCAAAATTCATTTAAAATGGGTGGCGAAAGCCAAACACACTCTGGCTAGGCTTATAAATGCCCTAGGGCAGATAGCCTAGTATGAACCTATGAACCTATAAAAACCATGGTATGACGTGTAACCTAATAGTGATGGGGTGCTGTCAGGAGCCTTGAACCAGGTGTCTGTTACTGCACAGATATTCATATTCTTCATAATGAAGATAGCCTTGAGTGCATGCAGTTAGAGGTGTAGACTTCTGGCATTGAACAGCATTACCCTTAGTTTATTTTACCTTGTATCGTCTATGGAGGGGGGTTTGTCTTTTGAGCCTTGCCTAAAATAGGCACTATGGGGGTGTCACGTGCCTTAGCCAGTATTCAAAAGCCCAGGGGTGTCAGGTGCAACCCGTCCCTAGTGAAGCAACGTGGCATAATGAGCATGTCATCCCAGGCCGACAGACACTGGATCCCCTGTGAATGACACAAATATGTTAGCCGACTGTTAAAAGTGATCATGTTGTCTTTATACTGTGGCATCATTCTTGGTGAGGGTAAGATGCTACACAAGGTCAGGGTCATACTGGCCTGGGCTACATGATCATAGAGCTCCTCTATGTCTCTTTTCATGTAGTCCAGGGAGGAACATCTCAGGACATTCACACCAGCGTGGACAATAATGGAGTCATATCTGTACTTGCTTTGGAGTGACCTGAGTGCATGTGTTATGTGGCAGATCCTGGCACCCGACAGACAGCTTACAGTGATCTTCTCCTTGTTCAGCCTGGTGTGTGGGACATCAGTGTGTCTGACAATACAGTCACCTATCCCAGGTGTATTAGGTGTGTTGTTTAGCCTTAAGGACAGTGACTGTGTGACACACTGACATTGCGTACTTTGTGATATGTGGGTATACTGGTGGGGAAGCAGTTGTCTGGGTGCCTGCTTTGGGGGTCTTTGCTGCTTAGGCAGAGTTTTATTTAGAGCCTCCGAGTATGTGATTGTGTGTTTATGTGTTTGGTCTGCTGTTGCTATAGGTCTATGTGACATTGGAGTCGTGGTGTGTGTGGTTACCTTCTCCTCCTGATAGACTGTGCCAGTCATGGGTCTAGAGAGCTCAGCCTCCAGTTTGTCCATATAGTTGCATCTCTCACAAATATCTGAGTTTGTTTGGAGGAGGGGAGGGTTGTCTGTGTACATAAGGCAGTTGTAACATTTACTGACAATCCCCATATTCACCAGCTGGACTGGAGAGTACACACGAAGATGACCCTCGGACATGTCGGGATATTATGATGAAATAATCTTTTGAGTGATCAAAAAGGATCAGTAGGGTGTTAAGTGTGTAAAAGAGTATAACACGGGTTTAGTGCCTATGTTTGTTGGTGTTTTGTAAGATTATCAGTGAAGATGTCCAGACAGAACTATGGCACTTCCTTCAGCTATGTCATACATAGCAATGTACACTCATATATGTCCTGAGTCAGGGCCAACTGTAAATGACTGACAATGCCAATATCCTGTCACACAAGGCCATACATACATAGCCACCTCTCACTGTCAAAAGCCCCTATCATCATACCAGGGGATATCACATGTAGATTGGGTATACAGGTCCTTCCAAAGCTGAAAACATGGCATCGATTGGATTACAATGTATCCCTATATGTGTTATACGTGAACTGCAGAACAAACAGACCCTGCACCTGAACAGTCTGTTAAGCCTTACTCTCTCTACAGGATATGAAACTGTTGAATTGGTTACAGCAACATATGGCACACTCCACAACTGTTGGTGCACAACAGACCATGGGAACTATAGTCTTATATGCCTATGACATCTGATCTGCAAGGCCATATGGTCCTTCATGATTGAAGTCATAAGCATAGCTATTGGAAGCCGACAAACACACAACCCTACCAACTTTGGTCTGTTCATGGGCAGATCATGGTTCCCAAACCACTAGACTGTTTGCAAGGCAGCCACCCAGGACATACATCACTGAAATGAACTACACACATCCCACATAGACCTTGAATAGCCCTTGTCCAATATCCCAGACACATGTCGCATCTATATATTCAACACTCTGTGCATAAATATGTATTGTCATATGATGGATTGGCAACTGGTCCAGAGATAGACCACACAAGCCAAGAATTGTGGAGTTCTGTTCAAGCTGTTAACCCATTAACCCAACACACCAGGGTTCCAACAGTTGAACAGCAAGCATAACACATGCATATATTGAACGACAGTGGACATTCCAACAGCATGCAAGGATGATTGGTGGCAACAGGCCACCAAGATTGTGGTGTTTGAACAGGGCACATGCATCAATGTACATGCAGATATTTATAGAACAATAGGACATATGTCCCAACAAATATTTTGAGATTAGACATACCCACTGAGGTGTGAAATTGCATTGTGTATGCACATACAATAGGGTGTAAAAAGATACCGCCATTAACATCTTATAAGTACTTTTACTCTACACTACATTCCTATTGACTGCAGGTGTATATCACCGACATGTATCGATTACCCTAGGCAGCATGCATTAGTTGTGTAATGGGTTTGGCTAGTTCATTATATACCTGACCTATATCTGAAGTACTAACTGTCCAAGATGCAGATGTTACTGCTATATACTTATATATTTTATTTATATTTATATATCTGCGTATCTGGATGTGTTCACGTGACATTTTTAGTTATATTTCCACAGAACCCTACATTTCGGGTAGCACACTCACATTTCTGGGGAACATATAAACAAGCTACGCATGTGCCAGATTAACCTATGCATGCCAGCCAACAAGCAACTGTTGAGGACTGTTTATATGCTTCACAACTACTGGCACTTCCTTCATCCACTTTATATGGGACTGCCCAACTGTGGGTTGACAGCACTTAATACAACAGTATTATTTATAAAATGCAAGAGTACAACAACATTTCAAAGTAAGTGACACACAGACACACACTCCAAGTATTATACCTTTATTAATTACATTGCACACATTTCTTCAGGCTCTTTCATTTATTAGATATTACAGCGCATGCAGCAGACTTATTCAAGACATATTAAACCTTTATTAATAGGTTACAACACGCTTTATCAGGCTCACTCACTTATGTTATATAACAGTACATGCAGAAATATTTATTCTGGACTTCTTTTGCCTTTATTAATGGGTTAATACACTCTTTTCCTTCCTCTCTGATTTATTTTATGTAACAGTACATGCAGAGACATTATTCAGGGCATTTTATGCCTTTATTATGGAGAAATAACACTTTTTTTCCATGCTCTCTCACCTATTTTAAATAACAATACATGCAGAAGAATTACTAACCTGCCTGGTAGCGCAGCCTTAGCAGCCTATCTGCATAGGATTGCTGATTCGTAGCATGGTCACCTGCAGCTGTGGAGTAAATGAAGGGATATTGAGACATTCCTATCCATTATATAGACTAAATTACCATTCCAACATACTTCATTCCATGGCTACCTACTCAGTTGTGGAGCATCCTGCATGTCACGGGCCTCCTGTATCCATTGGTTCAGTAGGCCCTGCTTCCATCTCTTCAGGTCTGTATGGTGGTGATGGATCTGCTCACCAGTCCAAGGGATGCCTGTGGCACTGGTGAGGTCATGAGCTAACTGATTCCAAGCCTCTACTTTGTACTCCATTACTTGGAATTGGCCCTGCAGGAGTCTTGCCTCATGATGGTGGACAAGGAGCCAAACCATGTATTTCGACTCCTCGATGCCCCATCGTTGCACTCTAAAGCATATACCCTCTCCAGCACCAGACATTCTGACAAACAGATGGCAGCTGCAATCAGTTATGGGGAGTATTCCCGCCTATGGAGCTTATATATGCCGAATTTCCTCACACGTTCTGCTGATTGGCCATTTATGAAATTTCTTGGCAGACTGCAGACCTGCTTAGCAATGGTTAATCTGCCATTTATTACTATATGTATGCTAACAGTGCATATTTATTCTAATCAATTATGGCTTAGTGATTCAGTGCTTTGACTATGGTGCATAGTGTCCCGGGTTCGAACCTTGTCATTGCTTTATTTTACAACTGTCCAGACAGGCTGGGATGTGGCTGTGTTTAGCCGACTTTGCTCCACATTGCTCCATGTTGCTCTGCGTTAATCCACGTTGCCCTGCGGTGCGCTGGTTAGTGCAGTGCGTAGCTCCGCACAAACCTATTGCGCTAGGTAAAGTGCTGCTTAGCTATAGGCAACTTAATTGCCCTTGGTAAAGTGCTGCTTAGCTATGGGCAACTATATTGCCCTTGGTAAAGTGCTGCCTAGTTATGGGCAACTTTATTGCATTAGGTAAAACGCTGCTTAGCTACAAGCAATTAGATGTCAGGTTCCTTCTTATATGTAAATAATATACTTTTTGTTCACTGATACATAGGCCATTTCAATGCATTTTAGTAAAATTTAAATTTTATATGTCAGGAATTATTTCATATACTACTTTAAAACATGAAATAGAAAGGGGTGTGGTGGGACTCAAACCATGACCGCCTCCTCTTTGGGCGAAGTCTCTATCATTATACTATTGCTATATGGCTTACTTTGCATAAATAGTTCTTATATGCTCTTCGATGTCACAATTGCTAACTGTGGCTAAGCAATGGGCATACCCACGCAAACAAGCGCAAATATGGGCAGCTATATCAGGAATTATTAAAAAAATTTAAATTCTACATTTTACAATTTTAATGAGGTTTAGTATGTGGGGATTTGTAGTGTTGTGTTTGTTGACATTTGAGCAGACTCGCTCATGTGTGCTGACGTTTCACAACTCTGACTCTTGCAGGGGCGTGGACCTTTGCACTACTTGGCAGTCAGACACGCCCCACTGCCTTCCTGCATGGTCCGTGTTAGACTTGTGGATGAGTCAGCGTGCCCTCATGAATATGCATGGCACGCTGACGTCATACCGTTCAACTGCAGTTTCCGTGTAAGACTTATTTAGTCTTACACGGAAGATTAGAGAATCCGGGGATTATATAAACTCCATGAAAGGCATTTTTTGAGGAATGCTGCAACCTCAACTAAGACAGACTAGGGTGAATGTTGTTTTGCCCCAAGGGGACAATAATATGTTAGTCCACTTGGTATGATTACTTGTACTGTTATAATTCTGTTTAAAAAATCTTTTCAACTATATGTGCAATGTGTTTTGCGTTAACTCTTTTGCGTGAACCAATTACATGTACTGGTTCACATTACAAGCTAATTGACTTAATAAAAAATGCTAATTTAGAGCAAGAAGTTCAAGGGTTGGTAGCAAGTTGGATTTTGGAATGTTGGAAATTTTTTGTAAAATAGTTATGTAAATAGTATCTTTTTATCTCTTTCAGATAGAAGTAAATTGTGGCTAAGCATGGGGGGAGGTCTGAGAGAGGAGGCTGTCAATATACTATACTATTGCTATATACTTATCACCAAAAAAATATATATATATAAACTTTTCTGCTGGCACTCTAGTTATCTATTCCTGCATAACCTATCCACCTCTCTATATGTAAATTCATTTAACTCTAGCAATAACGTCAAAACTCTACCAACCCACTAAATAAATTCCTAATTTTATCGATAGACTCATGGAATATTAAAGGGTTACAAAATTTTAAAAAAGGAGCCTAGTACTACACCTTATTCAAAAATCTACTTTTGAAATTACTCTTATTCAAGAAATGCACATGACAAAGAAAGAATGGGTGAATGACACTAAAAAGAAGTGGATAAAACAAATAATAGCTGCAGGGAACTGCACGGTCTCGAAAGGGGTAGCAATAATTGTTAAAAATTCTTTCAGTGGCTCAATTATAGCCAATGGTGGAGATCCAAAAGGCAGATGCTGCTTTCTAACATGCTCTACCCCACTATTTAACAAATAAATACTTATATTAAACATCTATGGGTCGTGCTTCCATAAAGGCAGATGCTGCTATCTAACATGCTCTACCCCACTATTTAACAAATAAATACTTGTATTAAATGTTTATGGGCCGTGCTTCCATCAATTCTCTTTCCTATATGAAATATATTCACTTATCGAAAAATTCTATAACCACCTAATGATCCTCGGGGGTGACTGGAACATGACCATCAGACCGGAACTGGGCAGAACTTGCAAATCCAACAAACAACCTTTGGGTATTACTAACACTTTAAGTGATATAATGGATGATTTTAATTTATTTGATCCTTTTGAACTTTTCAGAAAAGACCCCTCTGTTAGTAACTACACATTCTTCTCAGCTGACCATAAATCCTGGTCCAGGATAGACTTTTTTTTTATCTCAGCACTCTTTTCATCTTATGAAATAGTATATAGCAGTGACCCTAGAACTATCTCTGACCATGCCAAAATTAATCTTAACTTAAATATTTATAAACCTAATCATGAGAACCGCATCCCTACAAATTGGTGCCTTAACCCTAACCTCTTGAACAACAAGACCCTTCATCAAGAAATCTAAGAATTTCTGTCACAGACAACAAGCTCTTTTGAAAAGTAAGATATCTCCCTAGATATACAATGGGCAGAAGCTAAAGTTACTTTAAGAGGTATACTTATCCAAAAGGCATCCCTAATTCAGAAACAATATAAATCACATACCTTGGCGCTAGAAGCAGAACTAAGAAGACTAGAATCAGAGTTGCAAACTAAGTTTTCTGTAGATATTGAAAAACAGATGATCACCCTTCAAAAACAACTACACGAATTACACCTAAATCAATACTCTCTTATGGAATCCAGACTTATTCATATATATGCTGAATGGGCGCAAACCCCTTCTAAAATTCTAGTAAGGATAATAAACATTAAACTCCCACCTACCACAATAAAACAAATTAACCATAGGGGAAATCCTTCTTCACAGATAAAGAAATCATACATGTATTTCAAGAAGTGTATAAGGAAATCTATGGACCCCAAATGCTCTATTTAGAAAGCCTAGATGATCCTTTCGTAGATGAATTACAACTTCCAGTAATAAGTGACACCCACAAGAAACTACTAAAGGCACCTATAACTGTAAAAGAAATAATTTTAGCCATTAATAAACTGAAACCAGGTAAAGCCCCAGGTCCAGACGGTTATGTGTCAGAATTCTATAAGGCCTTTAAGCAAGTCCTAGCTCCCATTCTACTCAACGTTTATAATCATATAATCCAATTTATCATTTCTGACTTATATATTACTAACTCCAAGACTATTTTTATACAAAAATCAAATGACATTAACCTCAGTACAAATGACTATCACCCAATTGCTTTAATTAACCTTGACATAAAGATTCTATCATCTGTCCTGGCTTGTAGACTAAAAAATATATTACCACATATCATATCCCATGACCAATTAGGTTTCATGAACAATAGGCATGTTTGGGACAACACTCTATCCATCGAAGCCATAACCAATATTACAAAGTATGACAAATCTCCCAAATATGCAATTTCGGTTGATGCTCAAAAATCTTTTGACAGGGTAAACTTAAATTTTCTCTTTAAAATTATGAAACGCTTCTCCATCCCTGATGAATTCATCAAAATGGTTGCAACCCTCTACAATAAGGCATCTACTACCCTAAACATAAACAAAAAGAATTCAAATCCAATTCAAATAATAAACGGTACAAGGCAGAGATGTCAGTTATCACCTTACTTACTTAATCTATATATTGAAGTTCTCTTGCTAAAACTAAGTCAAAAAACATTCCACCATCCAGTCTATATATATAAAATACCAGTGAAATATACTGCCTTCGCAGATGATCTAAATATTTACTTGGAACTACCTTCAACTGATCTAGAAAAAATCCTAAGATTTATTGGCAAATTTTCACAAATCTCATATTATGCCATGAATCCCAACAAATCAATAATTTTTCCTCTAAACCATCTTAGCCACAAAGAATGTTTCATTCCAGAAACAAAGATCAAAGTTAATTATACACTTAAATATTTGGGTATAAACTTCTCCTATCCCCAACAGGAACTAATTAATAACAATTTGTATAAAACATGGTCTAAAGTCATCGAAGATCTCACAAGGTGGAATAATCTAAACCTCTCCCTCCTCTCAAAGGTAGCTATTATAAAAATGAATATCCTCCCCTAAAATTCTATTCCATTTCTTTGCCCTTAATCAAAGCATTCCAAATACTTTCTTCTCGAAAATGAATACTATATTGGGGAAATTTGTGTGGTACCCTAAAAATGTCAGAATTAGTTACACTGAACTAACAATTCCCAAAGAAAGAGGGGGCTTGGCCCTTCTGGATTTTGTAACACACTACCATATAATAAATGCCAGCCGTATTTTACACATAACCAACTTCCATCCTTCAAATAAAGTCTGGAACCCCATATGGACAAAAATCTACAATGCACACATAAGTGCATCCAATATCAATCCTAGAGCAACCATCTTTCTTAACCCCTGAAACTCTCAAAGAATATAAAATTCACCCTATATTAATAAAAAATATCATTGGATTCCAAAAGCTGATAACATCTCTTGATTTGAAAAACTCCTTAGTGATGGCTCAACCAATCCATCTAAATCCCAACTTCAAATTGAGTAACAACATGTTAAATCTTGATAGTTTTCCTGTTATCAAGAACTGTACAGTATGGTACTTCTATATAATTAAAGACTTACCATTTGTAGTCATCATAGCTTCATTAGCAGTCAATAAAAAATACTACATAATCATTAAACAAATACTATACCTAATATCTCTGGTTACAGACAAGATTAAAGTAACCCCTTCTGAATTTCAGCTCTTTCAGAAACTAATAACCCAACTTCTGTTAAGGACTAAAATGCTTTCTAATGTCTACAGATTAATAACAAAAATTAAACATCAAGACAATATTCTATTCTCTAAGTACTGAGATAGCCAAAACAAAGAAATAACACTTGACCAAAAACTTGAGGCAACTGACACAACAATAAAATTAACCCCTTTCAAAAAAAATGATATATACTCAGTTCATGATAAAGAATAATGCCTACATTACGCCTTTATTCCTAAGTAAAATTAGCCCAAATACCTCGCCTCTTTGCCCAACCTGCCCCAGTTCGGTAGCAGAAACATTCTACATATTTTGGTCCTGTAAAAATGTGTACAAACTATGGTGCTCCCTAAGAACACAACTTGAAAAAATGGGATATATGAAGTCAACCCTATCCTGGGAAATAGTGATTCTGAATATTTTTCCTAGTCCCTATAAGTATGAGTTTAAACATAGTACTGTGACACTATGTGCGCTACTTAAAACTTATTTTACACTAAACTGGTTAGACAGATCCAAAACATTCTGGAAGGAGTTCAAGTCTATGTCTATCAAATATGTATTAGCAAGTAAGCTAAAGACAACAGGCAAAGAGAAAATAAACTACTTTCAAAAATACTGGAATAACCTTATAGAAGTTCTTAAATAATAATGCTCCTTGCTCTAACTCCACTATTTCTTCTTATTCTTCTGGCCGCATCCCTACTTCCCTCTTATCTAATATCCCCACTTCTGGTAGAGTATTAACCCTAGTTTAAATACTTTTCAATTTTAATTCCCCAATTCCACTCTAACCCCTGAAAGATCAAAATAGAAACCCTATTACCATGCTTCTCTACCCTAGCATCAGTAGAAATAACTAATATCTTTATGCTAACACCTCCTTACTTAGCGACAGCCGAATGTACATAATGTAGGTAGTTAAAGCAAATAGGTATTAGCAGGAGCGGCCTTAGGTCAACTGGTGCCCTAAGCAAAAGGGCACCATGGCACCCCCCCACCACACCATCCAGTGCCCCCATCCTGGTCTACCTACACCAAATAAATGCCTAAGGCCAGCTATGGGTATTAGGTTTACGAACTTATACTCTTACATATGATTATTCAATATCTTGAATTGTCAATACTCCATTTCACTATTCTATGTTAAATTATAAAACACTTGCACACGGGAGGTTAATTATTTCCCTTGTAATCTTTTGCTGAACCTATATGATACCAAGCAAGTATTTACTAACTGTATCCACCTTCTCTTTTCGATCCTACATGCTTTTGTTGTGTGACCTGTATTTGTATTTGTATCTGTATATTAACAAAATGCAATAAAAATCAGATTGCAAAAAAAAAAAAATAAATTACTGCTACTGGTTACATTGGATTTAACTAAAGAACATGTTGTAATAGTGATGCTGTCAGCCTATAATGACAGACATTACATTCTCATACTGCTTATTGTTCAGAAAGCACAAGTTGATAAGAGTAGTTGTATTAACCTTTTACTGATTTACAGTAATATGGGTCATATACAATGTGACAGACTAACAATTATTTGTTCCTACACCCCTTTTAAGGTTAACATAAATGCTGTTGTGTCTTTCGGCTTTTCCCAGTTAGGAGACGCCACAGCAGGACTCCACTCGGCTAATGATTGACAGCAGATTTTTACGTGCCAAGTTGCCAGCCTTGATGCACAACCTTCAATGAAGGTACACCCACTCACGCATGTCTCCACGTAGAAGACAGCCTAATTGAGAATCGAACCAGACAGCATATTACTAGGAGGCGACGAGGCTACCGCAGCACCACCACCGCAGTTTTCGGCAAAACCTAATGAATTGTTGCAGCTAGGAAATCTACTTGCGATAATACGTAAGATATATTTCTTATGCTGAAAATAATGTATGCTGATGTAAAACCTGGTGTTCTTTTACATTTGTAAACGATTTGGAGTAACATTCACGTATTGTCCCATTATTTTTGCCTTTGTTCCACCCAAATGTTGAGCGGAGAAGTTGAGAGCCGTGTGGGAGGCAAACACCGGTGGAGTCCCAATATAACTATGCTTTGTTTGATAAAGTTTTTGTTACTTTACCATTCATAGTTTTAAAGAAAAAAAAAAAAAACAAGACGGTGCCTTCTTTAATATTTGCAGTTGCCCTGGGAGCGGTTTCCGGAAGGGAAAAAAAACCCTCTTTATGCAAAACCCTGTTAGAACAGAGGAAGTAACTTCGTTTGCCTGGTCACTAGTATTACGGACATAAACAAGATGCTTTTCCTAAGCGCCTTCCTAACGACAGGTAAGCGATTCAGATTTCACATAAAGCTGTTTTAATTCACGCCACACTTATTGTAATCTCTGCCTGCGCTTTCTCTGTGATCAGGGCTGCAATTCTCCCCGCCGGCTCTCCCCGTGCGTCTCAGAAGCTGAAACTGACCGTGACTTGTAATAAAGTAGGGTTACCACCTGTCCCACTTTGCGAGGGACAGTCCCTCTTTGGGCAGCTGTGTCCTGCAAAAAGATGTAAAAAATGGCAAATGTCCTGAGATTTTAGGGAAAATATATTTCCTATATTTTCTTTAATACTTGCACAAAACAGTTATTTTGTATCTGAAACACCTAAATGTTATAAGGAACAGACTAAGCAACTCAAATGCTGCAAGAATAAGCTTTTATTTTGGCAAAAAAGTGAAGTTCTGTCCTTTATACTGGCTGTGGGTATGTTTTGCCCTGCAAAATATGACGTTTCTACAAAGAATGTCCCACTTTGGGCATTTGAAAAGGTGGCAACCCTATAATAAAGGCGTATCCCGGGCACGAACCCCATGCCATGGCTGTGCCTGATGTTGCAGAACGAATCGTATTATTATTATTTTGTTTTGTTTTTGGTTTTTTAGAGTTGTAGTTTGCTCCCCTTAAAGGGGAAATCGTTGAAGACCGCAGTCGTTAATAGCTGAAGTTTGGACATGCGGCTCCATATTCTTCTGAAAATGCAACGCAAAACCCGTAATTCCGGCAATTTTGTAACTATATTACAATAACAGTGGTTAAAATCTGCTCCCCAACTTCGTTGCTTTGTTCCCTCATTATTTTTGGCTATGTCCCCGATTCGGTGGAGAAGTACGAGGTCTCTTGCTAATGCAGCAGTTCATCATGCTACAAGGTGATGCAGGATAATAAAAAGGGGTGGGGGGCTCTTGAAAGTTAAATATTACTTAAAATAAACGTTTATCTGTTTGGAATAGTCTAAATTACAAGTATGCCAATAATAAATTAAGTACTTAGTGAAAGAAGGGTAATGCCAGTAAATATGTTGTTTGGGCTAATTAGATATGAAAAGCCTGATTACTGCTTTCTAAACGTGTTTAATTTTATTATGATAACCGGATCCTGAAAATAAAGAATGTGCAAATGAGGTTTGCCTTATGTATGCATGTGCTTATTTATTTAACACAAGGTTTCTTTGTATTTCTAAATGTCTTATTCATCCCAAACTTGTCTTAATGTCTGAATCCTAAGCTATGTCATTTAGACTGTTGAAAATGTCCTTGACTGGTTCTTATGCTAGAGAATTTGAACTGGTTTCTCTGGCTGGTGTGGGGACTGGGCCTGCTTACTCCTTATAGCTGCTCCTGGACATACCTCTCAACTGTCCAGATTTTCACAGAACGTCCACATTTTTGCCTCATATTTTTGCTCTGTAACAAAAATGTAGTTTTCTAAATTTTCATTTTCTGGCAAATAACTGAGGATAAATAATGAAATACATTTGAATTGCAAGCTTTATATTCTTCAGAAAATGCAAGCTAACTCAAACCCTAATATTCTAACTACTTTTTAAGTTCATAATAGCAACATTTTAAAATCTGTCCCTATGTTTGGGCCTTTGTACCCATTTTATTTTAAGCTCTGTCCAGATTTCTTGCACTAAGAAGTTGAGAACTGTGCACCCGAGCTGTCCCGGGTCTATATTAGTTTGCCAAAAGTTTTTTTTCGGTGAACACCTAATCATCAATCCTTATTCAGCAAAAATCTTTTCAGCGATTCACTGAATTTACCAAAGGCAAAGAAATAACTGCCCACAGCACAACGGACCAACATCTGAGTGACTCAAACCCACCCTAGTGGGGGGGCTTTGCCCCCCATGCCCCCTCACTATATATATATATATATATATATATATATATATATATATATATATATATATACCAACTCGACGATTGCACTACATTGAAAAAAAGGGCAAAGTTATGTAGTTGGCCAGCTACGACTTTGCCCTTGATTCAACGAATCACTGAAGCAATTTTTGCTGAACAGGGGTCGATGATTAGGTGTTCACCGAAAAAATGTCTGCAAACTAATATAGACCCACTGTTTCTGGGCTGTTTCTGTTTAGAAGTAGAACGGGGGATAATAAACCCATTTCCCTAGTTGAGAAATGCACTGTATATTTAAAATGTGACCAACAGGAAATTTTCAAAGCTACAAGGCCTTTTGAGAAGAAAACACACTGGTGCAAAGATGTAGGTAGGCATACTCACTGTACTGAAATGTGTCCAGTTTTTCTGAGTGGCTCGTGCTAATGTCAACACTAAAAAAACACAAACTGTTTAGAACTGAGTAAATGAATATTCACAGTATAGCAGTTCGCAAACAATTCTTGTGCCAAAGGAATGCATCTCAATAACAAGCTTTGTATGGCAGTTAATTGTAACAGTTGAAAATAAAGTACATCTTTTCATGTATCTTGGGGTAGCATTTTGAGGGGTGAGTACATTTCTACACTGATACGAGGGTACTGGAAGCAGCAACAATAGGTCTGAGTACAAAATGTAAATCTCTGGCTACACCCCTGCACTGGTGTAAATAATCACTCCATAAATTATGCTTAAAAATTTGGCTTTGGAGAGACCTGGTGAAGATCTAGCCTGTGTACATAGAGCTACACATCATATCTCTCAACGGTCTCTTATTTTGCAGAAAATTCCTGATTTTTCTTCATATTTTTACCATGTCCCTCATAAAATGTTTGATTGAGGATTACAGTCAGTCAATTATGCCAAATATTAGAATTTCATACTTGTTATGGTTCAGGATATGCATGTTAATACAAAACCTGCTGTTTTATTAACATTCTAAGTGAATTAGAGTAGTATTTAAAAATTCTCAGTGACTTTGGCATTTGACTCTATTCTTTTTTCCTTTGTTCCTGTGTCTTAAGCAAACAAATTAAGATTCATGTTAGACTCTGCTCTAAGAATTTTAGCTATTTATGCCAGCTGCTACTATTAAAACCTAGCATGTGCTGTGTCACCTTATATTTTTCAGTAATAATCAAACTTAGTTTAACATTATCAAGATAATTCTTTGTCAGTGCAGTGCAAGGAAGGGACACTGGTTTGTTATCAGATAGATGTAGTGAGTCCCATCGAGTCCTAATATTTCCAAGGAAGGGACACTGGTTTGTTATCGGATAGATGTAGTGAGTTCCATTGAGCCCTAACATTTCCAAGGAAGGGGCACTGGTCTGTTATCAGATAGATGTAGTGAGTCCCATCGAGCCCTAACATTTCCAAGGAAGGGTCACTGGTTTGTTATCAGATAGATATAGTGAGTCCCATCAAGCCCTAACATTTCCAAGGCAGGGACACTGGTTTGTTATCAGATAGATCTAGTGAGTCCCATCGTGTCCTAACATTTCCAAGGCAGGGACACTGGTTTGTTATCAGGCAGATGTAGTGAGTCCCATTGAGCCCTAACATTTCCAAGGAAGGGGCACTGGTTTGTTATCAGACAGATTTAGTGAGTCCCATTGAGTCCTAACATTTCCAAGGAAGGGACACTGGTTTGTTATCGGATAGATCTAGTGAGTCCCTTCGAGCCCTAACATTTTCAAGGAAGGGGCACTGGTTTGTTATTGGATAGATGTAGTGAGTCCCACTGAGTCCTAACATTTCCAAGGAAGGGTCACTGGTTTGTTTTCACACAGATGTAGTGAGTCCCATCAAGCCCTAACATTTCCAAGGAAGGGGCACTGGTTTGTTATTGGATAGATGTAGTGAGTCCCATTGAGCCCTAACTTTTCCAAAGAAGGGGCACTGGTTTGTTATTTGATAGATGTAGTGAGTCCCATCGAACCCTAACATTTCCAAGGAATGTGCACTGGTTTGTTATCGGATAGATGTAGTGAGTCCCATTGGGCCCTAACATTTTCTTTTGTTCTGCCTTTTCT
Organism: Protopterus annectens; assembly: GCF_019279795.1. Classification (NCBI taxonomy): domain Eukaryota; kingdom Metazoa; phylum Chordata; order Ceratodontiformes; family Protopteridae; genus Protopterus; species Protopterus annectens. The sequence goes on along the minus strand of NC_056726.1, from coordinate 983,939,318 downwards.
GGTAAACCTTTTCCCACACTGATCGTATGAACTGTTATGCCTTTTTGTACACAAGAACAGGAACTGTAGAACGTTTCAGAACAAAAATGCATTTCATTTGCCTAGTTATAAATGTGTGTTTTGTCTTGTATTATATTGTGTTAGAAATATATTATTATTATTATTATTATTATTATTATTATTATTATTATATAATAAGACATCCACATTTTTAATTCAGAAGATATAATATTGCAGCTACTACACACATAAACAATGTTGCCAGCAAGGCATATACCCATACTTTGAATAGGTTGGGTTATTTAAACTTTGAATGAGACAAAATAATCACTAGACATTATATGAATTGCACTGCAACAACTCACACATCTTTCATGGTATTGCATAAATGCATTTATACACAGACACACAGACACACACACACACACACACACACACACACACACACACACACACACACACACACACACACACCATTCCATACCTGATCACCTGATCACTGCAGTTTTCAGGCTTATTCTTAGGTTCATAGGTTCATAGGTTCATACTAGGCTATCTACCCTAGGGCATTTATAAGCCTAGCCAGAGTGTGATTGGCTTTCGCCACCCATTTTAAATTAATTTTGCTATGCTCTTTTTCGAGGTTAGTATACTGTGCCTCTGTCTAACAGTGACACAGAAGTGATACCCAGGGTAAACCTATGATTTCCCATCCACTCATCAAGATTCCTCTTGAAGAGAGTCAATGAGGGACTCTGCCTAACCTGGACTGGGATTTTATTCCAGAGTGAAGGGAGCCTCTGGGTTATGAATATGTCCCTCCAGCATGTCCTATTTATTTCAGTGCTGAGGTTCAAGTCTCTCGAGTGCGTAGCTCGATGGGATTTGGATTTTCTGAGGTGCAGCATGTCCATTAATTCCGGGTTGGACATGACTTTATACGTCAGGCACAGATCGCCTCTGAGCAGGCGGTATGCCACTGAGTAGAGCTGGAGTTTTCTTTAACTGGGCAGCATATGGCATCTGTTTGAGCCCTTTGATCCTCTTGGTGAGATACCTTTGGGGTCTTTCCAGTTGCTGCAGGTGTCTGGTAAGGTAAATCCCAAAAGGGGCATTGTACTCAATTATGGGCCTGATGAGGGATGAGTAAAGGGGCATGATGACCTCCCCTGATCTAGATGTGAATCCCTTCATGATTAGGTGGGCTATATAAAATGTTTTTCTAACTACTTTGGCCACGTGGTTGTCAAATGAGAGATTGCTATCAACTTGGGTCCCCAGGTCCCTAATTACTTCTTCTGTACTTAATGGATTACCACCTATGTGGTAATTTGTGGGCACTTTGTTTTTGCCAAAGAGGATGACTATACACTTTTTGGCGTTTAGCTTGAGGCCATGGTTCTGGCACCAGTTGTCTGTTTCTATGAGGCCCTTTTAGAGGATGCTTATGTCAGCTGGAGAGTCGATTATGGCACCCAGTTTGCAGTCATCTGCGAACTTGGTCAGCCACAGTCCTTCCATGTTGGCCTGTACCTCCGAGAAATATATACCGAACAAGAGATGTCCCAGGACTGAGCCTTGTGGGACACCACTTGTAACTGGTTTGGAGTCTGACATGGCTCCAGGAATTCTAACCATGTGGGTTCTGTCCTTGAGCCAGTTTGCAACCCATATAGTGACAAGGGGGTTTATATTTAAGCTGGTGAGCTTATCTATAATGCCCGAGTGGGGTATTGTATCGAAGGCTTTTGCGAGGTCCAGGTAGACTGTGTGGACCACCTTCCCCTCGTCAATGGCCTTGGTGACTGTTTCAAAGAAATCAACCAGGTTTAAGAGGCAGGATCTGCCCTTAACAAAGCTGAACTGGGTAGGATCCAGTGTCTGTAGGTCCCCAATATCTTTATTTATGAGGTCTATGATGATCCTTTTCATAGCTTTGCAGACCAAGCTAGTCAGGCTTATGAGGCAATAGTTTCCAGGATCCGTTGAGGCTCCACCTTTGTGGAGAGGGACCACTGTTGCTGTACGCCACTCTTTGGGTACATATCCTGTAGTAAGGCTGAGACTGAACAGTAGTTTTATGTTTGGGTTTAGCTCTTCTTGGAGTTCATGTAGGACGCTGCCCGGAACACCATCTGGTCCCATTGATGCTGTGTAGTTTTTGCTTTGGAGAGGGCATCTCTTACCTAAGCATCTGAGATATCAGGGGGGCAGCACTCTGCTGGGATAGATATTTGCCCTTTTGGTGAAGAGGGGGGGGAGTTTGCGCTGAACCTGTCAGCTAGGATGTTGGCAATGTCTGTGGGTTCGGTGTATTTTTTGTCATTTTGGACTAATTCTGAGCATATCTGGGAATTCACACCCAGGTTCCTAACATAACTAAAGAAAGCCTTGTGATTATCCTTAGTGTCCTGTGCAATTTTTCTCTCGAAGCTGGCCTTAGATGATTTTATGAGTGCCCGTAGTTTTTTGCTAATACTGATCAGAGATGCCTTCTCTTTTTGGGATTTTGCTCTGTCATGTAGTAGCTGCCTCCTTCTGTTGTATAGTTTGTTTATGGCTGGGGTCCACCAGACAGGACGTCTGCCTTTGGAGGATTGGGTCTTGGTTTTATTTGGGATTGCATGATCCATGCATTCCTGAAGGTGTTCATAGAATGCGTTTATAAAGGATTCTGTGGTCTGGGCCGTATTTTCCACATGCCCGGGGGCTTTGAAGGATTCCACCTCAGTTTTGAGGAGTGTGAAATTTGCTTTAGAGAAGTTTTTCACTGTGGTTTTCTGGGCAGGGGGTGGGGTCAGGATGTGAATATACAGTGAGATTAGTTTATGGTCTGATCTTACCAGTGAGGGATACACTTCTGGTCTGGAGCATAGAGTCCCCATGTTGGTGGTGATCAGGTCCAGTATGGTTTCCCCTGTTGTGGGAGTGGTAACAAGTTGTGCCATAGCATTTGAGTTTATAAATTCTAGGAACCTTTGGGCTAGGGTGTTGGAGCTAGAGTAATGCTCCCAGTTTATGTTTGGGTAGTTGAAGTCACCCAATATAATGGTGTTTGGAGAGACCTTCATATTTTCCAGTGTTCTCTGGAAGGCCGAGTGGGGTTCCTGGGTTTGGGAGGGTGGTCTGTAGCAGTCTATAAACTGGAAGGCAGTTTTACCCACTGTTAGTTGCACATGGATAGTCTCTGATGCTTCGTGCTGTGCCACCAACCTGGAGGTGTGGATATCTTAGACGAATATTGATACTCCCCCTCCTTTTGTGGTTTGGTCCAAGGTTTGGGGCCGAAAAGCATGGTATGAGGTATAACCTGGTAGTGCTGGGGTGCTCTCGGGAGCCTTGAACCAGGTTTCTGTTACTGCACAGATATCGATGTTCTTCATGCTAAGGAGAGTTTCAAGTGTGTGCATCTTTAGGTTTAGACTTCTGACATTGAGTAGCATTACTCTTAGTTTCTTATCCCTTGTGATACCTATGGAGGTGGGTTTGTCTTTTGAGCCTTGCCTAAAAAAGGCACTATGTGGGTAGTAAGAGCCTTTGCCAATATCCGAAAGCCCAGGGGTGACAGGTGCAAGCCATCCCTAGCGAAGCATCGTGGCTTGTCAAGCATGTCATTCCAGGCTGGCAGGCATTGGATCCCCTTTAAATGACACCAATACTTAAGCCAATTGTTGAAATTGATCATCTTGTCTTCATATTGCGGCATCATTCTTAGTTAGCATAAGATGCTACTCAAGGTCAGGGTCATACCGGCCTGGGCTACATGCTCAGAGAGCTCCTCTATGTCTCTTTTCATGTAGTCCAGGGAGGTACGTCTCAGGTCATTCACACCAGCATGGACAATGATTGAGTCATATTTGTACTTGCCTTGGAGTGACCTGAGTGCTTGTGTTATGTGGCGGATCCTAGTGCCCAACAGGCAGCTCACCGTGACCTTCTCTTTGTTCAGCCTGGTGAGCGGGACATCAGTGTGCCTGACAATAGAGTCACCTATTACAAGTGTATCAAGTGTGTTGTTTAGCCTTAAGGGCTGTGACTGTTCGGCACACTGGCTTTGTGAGCTATGTGTTGCACGTGTTTTGTTTTGAGGTAGCAGTTGCTTGGGTGTCTGCTTTGGAGGTCTCTGCTGCTTAGGCAGATTTTTATTTAGAGCCTCCGAGTGTGTTTTTGTGTGTTTATGTGTTTGGTTTGCTGTCGTGGTAGGTCTATGTGAGACTGGAATTGTAGTGAGTGTGGTTTTCTTCTCCTCCTGACTGGTTACGCCAGTACTGAGTTGAGAGAGCTTAGCCTCCAGTTTGGCTATATGGTTGTATCTCTCACATGTGTTGGAATTTGTTGGGAGGAGGAGAGGGTTGTCTGTGTACATGAGGCATTTGTAACATTGCCTCAAGATTCCCAGATTCACCAGCTGGACTGGAGAGGAGATTGACAACTGACCTTTGGACATGCTAGAATAGTATTGGGAATTCCTTTATAATTGAAAAAAAGGGCCAATGGGGAACAAGGTACTCAAGGGGAGTTTGTGAGGGTGTAGTGCTTTTAATTTTTTAGTGCTGACTTATATAATTGCTTTAGTGAGCAAGTGCCAGGTAACTTAAATGCAAAAATGACAAACAGTAACTTTCTTTCAAGTGAAACAAGGAAATAAATACAGTAAGCGATGCAGATATCACTAGGGATCCACAGAAGTGCCTAAAAGCTGCATTTTAGGTGAAATTAGCATTTCACGGAAATAACAAGCAAACAAACAAAGGGCATGCAAACAAAGCTAGATTCAGCAGGCCTGGATCTAGTCTATGCTACAGCAAACAAGGTGTACCAATTTCAGTAAGAAACAGTTCAAATATGCAGACACTATAAGCCTTTAACCAGAAATTCCCAGCTCAGAAGGGCAAAGTCCAGCCTCTCCTCCCACAAGAATGCAGACCACGAACCCTCTTAATGTAAAATAACTGGCCTGAAGCCCAAGTGCTTAAACCAGAATTAATACACTTTTAGAATAACAGACACTGAGCCCTCAATCAGCAGTTCCCAACTTTGAAGGATGTAAGCTACCTGTTCTGCCACTACAGTGCAGGCCACAAACCTTCTTAATGTAAAACAACTGGTCTGAAGCCCAAGTGCTTAAACTAAAAGGCTTAGAATGAGTTACACCAAGCAGTGATAAATACAACTGAGTAATTTTAAGAAGACGCAAAAGCAAAATAAAGTGTGAAGAAACACAAATACAGTAAAAGCAGATACATTTTTTTTTTTTTGTGGAAAGAGAGAAAGGAGTAGCAGAAACTAAGCTGATTGGCCTTCTCAAATGTTCTCCCTGGACTGGGTAGAATGAGGTAATGACACTAGACTGGGAGGAGGATCCCAGATCAAATTTACACTAGGGGCGGGCAACTGCATAGGTTCATAGGTTCATAGGTTCATAGGTTCATACTAGGCTATCTGCCCAAGGGCATTTATAAGCCTAGCCCATAGTTATTTGGCTTTCACCACCCCTTTAGTTTGAATAAAACTATGCCTATTATTTTGCTGTGCCTCTGTCAAGCAGTGACACTGAAGTAATCCCTGGGGTATATCTGCGATCCCCCATCCATTGGTCAAGATTCCTCTTGAACAAGGCCAGCGAGGTGCTCTGCCTCACATGTACCGGGATTTTGTTCCACAGCATAGGGAGTCTCTGGGTGATGAATCTGTCCCTCCAGCATGTTCTATTAATAACCGTGTCAAGGTTTAAGTCTCCCGCCCTTGTGGTTCTGAGAGATCTAGATTTTTTGAGGTGAAGCATATTCATCAAATCAGGGTTTGACATGGCCTTATATGTCAGGCACAGGTCACCTCTGAGCAAGCAGTATGAGACTGAATAGAGCTGGAGTTCTTTCAGTCGGGCAGCATAAGACATATTTTTGAGACCCTTTATCCTTTTGGTGAGGAACTTTTGGGGCCTTTCCAGCTGCTGCAGGTGTCTGGTCAGATACATTCTGAATGGGGCATTGTACTCAATCATAGGTCTAATGAGTGATGAGTACAGGGGGGCGATGATTCCCTTGATCTAGATGTGAATCCCTTCATGATCAGGTGGGCAATGTAGAAGGTTTTCCTAACTACTTTAGCAACATGAGTGTCAAACGAAAGGCTACTGTCAACCTGGGTCCCCAGATCCCTGATGACTTCTTCTGTGCTCAGTGGATTGCCACCTATATGGTAGCTAGGGGTAACCTTGTTTTTCCCGAAGGGTATGACTATGCATTTCTTGGCATTTAACTTTAGGCCATGGCTCTGGCACCAGTTATCCGTTTCTGTGAGGCCCTTCTGAAGGATATCTGTGTCAGATGTGTTTTCGACTATGGCCCAGTTTGCAGTCATCTGCAAACTTTGTCAGCCATAACCCTCCTGTGTTTGCTTGTACTTCAGAAAAGTAGATGCCGAACAAGAGTGGACCCAGGACTGAGCCCTGTGGGACACCACTTGTGACAGGCTTTGAGTCTGACATGGCTCCAGCAACTCTGACCCTGTGGGTTCTGTCACTTAGCCAGTTTGCAACCCATCTTGTGATGTATGGGTTTACATTCAAGCTGATGAGTTTTTTGATGATACCTGAGTGGGGTATTGTGTCGAAGGCCTTTGCCAGGTCAAGGTAGGCTGTATGGACTGCCTTTCCCTCATCAATGGCCTTGGTGACTGTCTCGAAAAAGTCAACCAAGTTTAAAAGCCACCAACTATAAAAACACTATACCAACAGAGAGGGAGGATGGGAAACAAACTGCAGAAATGTTTCTCACAGCTGAAAGGCAGCAGTGAGCCTTTAAATGAAAGTTTTAAACAGCTAAAGGAGCCTCTAGAAAAAAGAGTTTAACTGCAACAAGTTTTCAGAAACAACCCAACAGATGCTTAATAAAAGTGGACAATTTCCAGTTAATACCTCACACACAGTGAAACTAGCTAGAAAAATACACAGTACACAAAGTGCTATAAATAACAAAGAAATAAAGAACAAAATAAACAAAAAACATCTCTTGCATACCTCTGTAGTAGGTGATCCCAGATATATGCCTTCACCAGACTGACCTCCCAAGTCATTAGAGACAAAGTATTGCAGCTACAAATTCTGGAGCTTGGGAGGAAAGACTTCTATGAGGGAGAAGTGGGAGGGTGATGGTAGCATTCCATCAAGATTTACAGCTGAGGATGCAATGCTCAGTGATATCACCACATGCAATATCACTTTCCTGGATAACACGTCACAGAGTATAAGATCCCCAGCTTCCACCAGAGGTCATGTAGGTAAAACGAAGGCTGGCTGATAGCCATTTCATTCTGTTCCACACGTGACCTTTTCAGACTATGAGTTCTTTTCCAGAATCCAGGCCAGAACACATTCAGAGCTCATACACCCTGCTTCTGCTGCAGTGAACTGTCTGTCCAATGAACTATAGTTTTTCTTTATCTTTTCTGTTTTCTGTAATTTTTTATTTGTTTTCTCCTGTGTCTAACCGTGCTGTTATTTATTTAAACTTCACTTCAGGTGTTTTCATTTTCTCAAAATTAAATTTGATTAAGACTATGAGATGATTAGTGCATGTACACACACACACACACACACACACACATATATATATATATATATATATATATATATATATATATATATATATATATACATATACATAGAGTAACTGATTCAGTGGGTCTATTCTATTCTATTCTGAAGAAGTCTTACTGATGAAAAGTTGATTTGTATTCACTTAAAGCTTAAATAAATGTTTCATTCTTGGTTTGTGGCTCCTGAGCAGTCCGTTTCACCTGGGAATATTTTTTGGTTATTAGTTCTGTTCTTTCCTAGTTCCTCCATTTGACTTGTGGTTTTGGTTTCTGAATATGGAGGAAGAAACAGACTTTACTAACACTGTTTGCAGTATGTTTCTGGGAGGTGGTAGTTCCTATGACCAGCAGAGGGAGCTAATGCATACTACGGACAGTATCACAGGAGAACTTACTAAGCTTTTTGCTGTTATCTGTGAGATCTCAGGGCAAAGAAGCACAGGTGAAAAGAGAAATAGCAACTTGGAGTGTACTGAAAACATTGGAAATGGAGGAAGCATCCAGAATAATGTTCATTTTAATGAAGATGCTGCTGGACATCGGTTGGGAATTTCCAGTAGATACAGTGTTGATTATTTTAACAGTCCTGATTATGGACTTTCTCATCATTACAATTTGAACTTAAGTGATGGTGCATTTGGAGAAGGGTTAAATTTAGATTCTTCCCTTATGGCAGAGCATTATCTCACCACTGAAGTGAGTATCCCCAAAGAGAATTTAAGAGACTGTATCTCTTTATTAGAGAAGAAACGTTTTAAATTGCATAATTTGCAAATGGAAATGTATTTATTATTGAATGTTTGTGAGTGCATGGGGTTCCAAAAGGGTTGAGGTATTTTAAGTTTCCTAATGTGGTTGTGGCAGGCTCCAGGCTACACCAGGAACTTGTTGTACGGTTTAACAAACAAGAGTGAGAGCTTTTGGAAACTATGATAAGGGAGAATAAAATAAGTATACAGAATCTTATCAGTGAAATAGAGAATTTGAATGGTAAGATTAAAAATTGTTTATTATTCTCTGTATACACAGTTGACTACAGTAATTTATTTAAGAAAGTGGACATTCATAATGATAAAGTTAAAATGAGGAAAAGTGAAAACTTGGTCAGGGATAAGACAGAATATGATAAGGGTAAGCCATTCCTCCCTCTTTTCCTAAGAAGGAAACTGAACCTGATGGAAGGGGTTCCCCACCTATCCAACCAAAAGGAATTTAGAAGATGGTAGGGAAAGATACAAGGGGAATAGGAATGAGGAAACTGCTATTAATGATCTACAGGAGGTCTTTGATTTGGAAGACCCTTTAGAATTCCAATCCCCTGGAGGTCCAAAAGAATTGCCAACAGGAACCAATCCATGTTAGAGACATTCTCCAGTGTAGATGGGCCCCCTCGGGGAGCATGTACAAAGGCAGCAGAACCATTCCTACCAGTGAGGGAGGGGGGCTACAGAGAGTGATGGAGGAAGAATTGAACCCCGCCTATGGTATTCACCACCACAGTAGTAGCCCTATGGTTCTTAAGAAAAACAATTTTAGTATTTACAATTACACTGACTACAACATTACTGATGAGGACATTTCCATAGAACATGATGCCTTAGAGAACTTGAAAAGGAATCCCCACATTAGAGTAATGAAACCTGACAAGGGAGGGGATAGTTTTCTTTAAGAGAGAAGAATACTTTAAAGAAATGTTAAAGATTTTGGAAAATAGTGACTCTTACACCAGATCCTCTATGAATGAAGTGCATGGTGCATACCAATATATAGATCTATTTTTGGAGGATGAATTGCTGCAGGGTGGGATGGATCTTAAGATGTTTTTGTGGAACAATCACCCTAGAATTCCATCTTTCTTTGGGATCCCTAAAATTCACAAGGACCTGCAGCACCCTCCTTTTTGACCCATTGTCTCTGCGGCAGGAGCTAAAACACATCCCTTTGCCCTTTATGTGGACAGGATGTTGAAATCTTTGTTAGAGACTCTTGGGATTTTTTCAGTAGGATCGCACATTCCCTTTGGAACAAGGATGTAATCTTCCTGACAAAAGATGTGAAACATCTTTTCTCTAGTATCCCCACAGGAGGATAGATTAGAATTGTTTAGTGAAGCAGTCCTGATGTCTGGTTTAGTTAATGGGGAACAGTTCAGGCTTATTATGAAATGTATAGAGATTGTACTCAACAACATCTATATTTGGTTTGAGGTTAAAATCTTCAAATAAAGCAAGGGAGTTGCAATGGGGACTGCTTGTGCCCCCATTTATGCCAACTTGGTGATGCTTAGTTGGGAGAGACACTTCATTTTTGTCTCCCATTTTGAGGAGAAGTTTTCATTATACCTTAGATATTTGGATGACATCTTTGTCCTCTGGGTGGGGGACAGGAAGGAAATTCCTGGCTTCATACAGTATTTGAATAATACTACCATTTTCTTGAAATTCACTTACCAAATGGACAAATAAATCAATTACTTGGACATCACCTTAAGTAAGAAAGAAAATGGGTTTTCCCTCTTCTTCTTTCTTTTAGCTTTTCCCAGTTAGGGGTCGCCATAGTGGAACTCCGGTCTGATAATGATTGACAGTAGATTTTGTTTACGAGTGCAGAGGTGCCAGCTCGACACCCAACCTTCAACGAATTCATGCCCATTCTACACATGTCTTTTGAACACCACTTGACCATGGGGAGGAAATGCAGACTCCACACAGAAGGCGTTCCAGCCGAGAATCGAACGGGAGAACCTGTTGCTGTGAGGCAACAATGCTACCGCTGCACCACCACCATGGCTAAAATGGGTTTTCCCCTCTATTTATAAAAAACCCACTTTCTCAAACAGTTATCAACATTTTAGTAGTATGCATCCTTTGTCCCAGAAAAAAAAAGTCTTGTTAAGAGACAGTTTATTAGGTTGGTGAGGATGGTGTCTGATAATATAACTTTTGAAACTGAAAAAAGAAAATTGGAGGATATATTCATTGAGAGGCAATACCCTGAACTTTTTTGTGAGAACTATTAGCACACATGTTTCTCAAAATAGAGGGAAGAAATATCTACCCCTCTTGGGAATAGGTTTAAAGAAGGGAGCTATTTTGATATCTGTTAATAATAATATTCAGAATGGGGAAAAAGGAGTAGATGTTTGCTCACAGCTAGAAAATGAGGAAGTAGTAAAGGCTAGAGACTTCCCTAGAACTATGGTACTTGAATACGGTGTTGGTTCCAATAGTGTTAGGGACATCATAAGTAAAAATTGGGGAATATTGGTAGAAGATGGACAAATCAGGGACACAATGAGTAAAAGACCAACTTTTATATACAAAAAAGGTAAGAATCTCAAAAATATTTTACAATCTAAAAGTTACAACAAGGAGAAGAAAGAAAAAATTAGTAAAGATACCCAAAAATATGGAATGTGTAGCCAGTGTAAATATATATCGGGCCATCCAGTACTGCAGCTGCAAAATGCAGCAAAGTCTATCATCCACTCACAGGAAGGGAATTGTCTATCTAAGGAAGTAATGTATTTGGCTGTGTGTATGTCCTGCCTACATTTTATGTAGGGAAAACAGAAAGGCGGCTAAAGAAAAGGCATATGAACACCAATATGAGATATCTAATAAAAATCCAAACAATCTTTGTACTGACATTCTGCCTGTTGTAGTGAGTTTAAACAATTTTGTTTACTATATTGGAAAATGTTCCTACTGATCCTAGAGGACATGGATGGAAAGACAAGTTGGAATTAAAAGAGCTGAGTTGGCAAATTAAATTAGATTCAACCCATTGCCCTGGAATAATGACTGCCTATCCATGGTGCCTTTATTAACATTAACATTTAGGGCAGAGAAATATCAGTCAGCCTAAACACACAAAAATGCATTATTGTTTATGTTGGAAGTTCCACTATTGTTGGACATTAATATACATATGTAAATATATAAAATAGAACCTAAATAAGTTATGTTTTTTTTTTTCATTTTGTACTGCAATTTACACTGTGGTTTTATAAAGTTTTACTGGGTATATTTATGTAGTCTTTATTACAGTTTCTCATATATATATATATATATATATATATATATATATATACAGTTCTTTATATTTTATTCAGTCTTTTTTATGTCAGAAGAAAAATTGGTTAGTGCTGTGTCTTTTAAACTTCACTTCAGGTGTTTTTATTTTGTCACAATTAAATTTGATTAAGACTATCAGCTGATTAGTGCACATATCTATCTATATCTATATCTATTTATCTGTCTATCTATATCTATATGGATCTATGCTGATTTATTAAAAGACCACTTACCCAAATCCATTTTCCCTGAGATGACTTTAAATAAAACTTGAAAAAACAAAACTACGAAGCACCAAATTTATTTAACTGGAAAACAAATCACCTGGCCACCAGGACAAAATAATAAAACAGACACAAATTGAATCCACCCTAGTGTGGGCCCCCCACACCTCCCTAACTAAATATACCAACTCTGAGGTCACACTACAGTGGACAAAAGGGTAAAGTTCACCCTAGTGGCCAAGTGGTTTGTTTCCCAGTGAAAGAACTTCAGTACTTTGTGGTTTTGTTTTTTCTAGGTTTCATTGACATCACTTCAGTGAAATGGAAATTGGGTAAGTGGTCTTTCGATAAATGAAAGTAGACCTACATATATATATATATATATATAGAGAGAGAGAGAGAGAGAGAGAAACTGATTCATTGGGTCTGTTGTATTCTGAAGAAGTCTTACTGATGAAAAGCTGATTTGTATTCACTTAAAGCTTAAATAAACATTTCATTCCTGGTTTATGGCTCCTGAGCAGTCCATTTCACCTGGGAATATTTTTTTGTTATTAGTTCTGTTCTTTCCTGGTTCCTCATTTTATTTGTGTATTTAATTAGTTTGTTGACTGAAAAAGGCTCAGTCTACACAAAGGCCCCTTTTCAGCAGCAGCCTAGGTAGAAAAGCTGCACATGGAGAGTACAGTATGGTACAGTTCTTATCTACATAAGTAAGTTGGTATATGCAACTATAAAAAAAAAATCAGGTTTGTTAAATGGCTTACTGTTATATACATAATGCAACTGACTAAGTTTTGAAAGCTAGACATATTTTTATTTTATATTTGTTTTCTGAGAATAAGAGACAGAGCCCATTATCAGTGGAGGGTCAGGTGGAAATGATTCAGATGCATGTCTTTGGAATGTGGGAGGAAACTGGAGCACCCAGAGGAAATCCATGCAAATGCAAGGAGGACATGCAGACTTTGCACAGAAGGCACCCCAAATGAGAATCAAAACACAGAACCTCCTACCATGAGGTAACAATGCTAAGTGCTGCACCGCTGTGCTGTCCTCTATTTTGTGCCACCCTATATTTTCAATGTTTATCAAAGATACAGGTTTTAACTTCTGTAATTCTTCTTTCATTGAATTGGTGTTCATTTGCTAAATTTTAGCAGTTTTCATATGTTAATAAAATAAAACATTTTGTTCAAAGCCATAGGAAGGCATCTATTTACTACTGTACAGTTTTAGTGGGCAGCATTTTATGCTTATAATGGAAGGAAATATGAGCATTGCTTGCACTCTCTGAACAGGAGAAACTGTGCTTCTTTTGAGATGTAACTTTTCTTTCTGGCAGAAATTCAGAATACTACCTCCAAGAGAACATTACAGTAACCAGTTGCACTGTTGTGGTATTAACCACAAAATTGCTACTATATAACCATGTCATATGTCACAGTGTGGTGTGGTAAAATCTAGCATTGCAATGTGCCATTTGGGCTCTATACAGCCAATCTGTGGATAAGGTGAGAAGTTAAGTAATTATTTAGAGATTTAAGGACAGGAGACAGAGAGAGTAAAACAGAGGTCAGCACATTCTTTTATAGGCAGTCACTTAGCTCACTGTAGAGTCATACAAAAGTGTTTATATAGAGGGAGGAAGAGGAAGCAGCACATTCTGTTCTAGAAGGTCTGGAGGTCATTGTGATTCTTTCTTGGAGGGTTAGGCATGTAAAGGTAAGTCATGTTCTAACTGCAGCTCTAAAATGACTATGGCCAATGTTTTATGGAGTAAGAAAGTGAAAATGTGGAATTAATTTTGAATTGCAAGCTAATACTGTTAAGGGACATATTTAAACACGAGTCCATCGTGTTACCCAAGTATTTGAAGGTGGACACATATTTGGTATACTGGTCATTATAAGACAGGACTGGTGATAAGTAGCTGTAGAAGTTCCAAAAACATAAGTTTGGTCATTTTAACATTTGGTGTCAGCTTGCAGTCAATAGGTACTGAGTTGATGAATATACTGAACAGAATGGGGGTTAAGATACAGTCTTAGGAACCATGGCAGCTATATTTTATGGATATGATTTTTTTGTTGTTGATCTGTATTGTTAAGTTTCTGTTTGTGAGGTTATCGGAGTACAATTCGGTGGCAGAACAGCCAAACCTGGTATATATCAGTTAAGTTTAGTAAGTTATGATTTACTGAATAAAAAGTTGTAACAACTTATCTGATAAATATATCAATTAAAGGCCTGTGGTGACACTTGTGAAATGTGCTCCAGATAAAAGGCCCAATAAACCCATGTTGATGAGTGGATGGGATGTTATATTTATAGAGATATGCTATAAGTTTTTTGCATGTTGCGTTCTTTTCTATCTTACCTAGCTGAGGAAAGAGTGAGATAAGACACATGTAAGTGGTATTGGCAGGTTTAACACACTTAATTATGGGTCTAACAGTTGTTTCCTTTAAAATACGTGGGGATTTTTGCCTCATGAAAAGTAAGTTAAATGGGTATTATATGTGATAGGAAATGGAGACTCCTCATTTCTTTAGAAACCATGGTGAGAGATAACCCAAACCAGGGGTTATGTGACTGGGCAGACTGAAACAGTAAAGTTTATTTTTTGGGTGACAGGAAGGGAAGGTATGAATTAGCTGTAGATGATTTGGGGCAGCAGTGGGTGAATGGTCTGAGTGAGTTTGGAAAATTCCTTTGATAAGTTGTTAGAAGTTGAAATTTGAGAATAGCTGTGTGCTTTAGAATAACCTGTTAATTGGATGACCTCTTTCCAAAATTTCCTGCCAGTAGAAAATGTTGCATTTTGTCTGTTGCAGTGGTAGATGGCTTCTGTACTCATAATAGTGAGTCCATTGAGGATAATGTTCTACTTTTATGACTATATCAATAGAACTAAATTACTATGTCAGCAAGTTCCCCATGACTGAGGCCATGACTGGACAGGTTCCATGGATCAGTTTACATACCCAGTTAACAAATGTAAAATAAAACTAAAACAGAATAATTGCTTGTCCTGGTTGCTCGTTACACAGGCAGATTTAAGAAATCAGTAGAAAAAATTATTTATATATATATATATATATATATATATATATATATATATATATTTATATAAGTAGAGTTACTTCTAAGGCTGCATAAAAAGGATGTCAGGAAATAAACAAATAAATCAATAAAATTAGCAGCTACCAGACCAAGAATCAGAAGCAAATATCAACATATGGGGAGTCTTGGACAGATACATCATGCAAGAACATTTACTGGCTATTTACTGAAAATGCATGGCACATCTGCCATGATATATTCATTTCAGTAGACAGGCATAGTAGTGCACAACTTACATAATACACATCGAAATGTTCTAACAATGTTTACTGCAAGAGACAATGTAGATTTATCCTGATATCTACACCTTGTCAAAATAGCAAACAACTGACTACACACTGTACAACTGTGTTTGTACTTAACATAATACTTATTAATATGATTGAGCAAACACTATTGTCGAGATATTAACATTTTCTTTATAACATTTATTTTTATTTTATTTATTTCTTACATTTGTTAACTGGGTAGTGTCCAACTGGGCCAGAAGCTCGTTTTCAGAGGAGGCCCAGGGAGAAAAGCTCCACATGCAGCAACAAAGCTTATGATATTAATAATAATTTTGTAATACAGTAGTCAGAACAGAGTACAAACAACAGTGTACACAACTATACTGAGTCTCAGATGGACGGACAAGCCAATGTAAAGCTTATACAGAATACAAATGACAAAGACAGTATGCAATATAAATTTATAGACAGTATGCAGATATATCAACCATGAAATAATGACAGGAAGGTAATTACTATTCCAAATGTATGTACAGTAGGGCTAGAATCAGAGTCTCTGTCCTTCAGTGAAACAGTGTGAAACTGTTACGAGTCAGAAGAGTTTGTAGAGACATGAAGGGAACCTAGTAGGAGGTTAGAGTAGAGAGTAAGTTAAGGTGCTGGGAGGTAGGAAGAATTAGCCTGGTGAATAGCTGCAGCAAAGCCAGTGTTTGGCTAAGTAGTTTTTAGGAGTTGTTTGAACTCATGATGGTGAGGATTTTGTGTGATGCGTTGTCGAAGTATGTTCCATAATTTGGCAATTTTGTTGGAGTAAAGGGAGTCGCTGTGGTAGTTGTGGGACAGGGAAACTTTTACCATTAACTTGTTGGAAGATCTGAGGGACTGGGTATTAGTACTAAATTGGACAAGGTTAGAGAGAGCAGGGTAGTTACTGGACTGGTAGATCATTTTGTGGGCCATGGCCACTTGGTCAAGTGATTAGAGATTAGGGAGTTCTAGCCAGATGAGCTGGGATAGAGCAGCGCAGTGGTGAGTCCTGTATGGATGATTGGTGGCAAACTTGGCAATTTTGTTGTAGCAGGATTCTAGGTTATTGAGCTCAGTCTTACATAGGTTTGTGAATATGTGAGATCCATATAGGAGGGTGGAAAGCAGGTGTGACCAAGCAGTGGCTAGTCTGGCAATTTGAGTAAGGTATGGTTTAGCCCTATATAGGGTGCCAAGTTTGGCATGAAGTTTCTTGATAGAGAAATGGGTTTGTCAAATTTTAGATTATTGTCTGTTTTGACTCCATGAAGTTTAGTCTGGTTAGTGGGTTCTATTTTGATTCTTTTTGAGGACAGAATTGTGAGAGGGGATTGACCTGGTTTGGATATTTTGTTTCTTAAGACTATTATCTTAGTTTTGTTTGGGTTGAAACATGGGTTGGGGCTAAACATGTAAGTGTGGAATCATCGGTGTACTGGATAATGTGGGCCAGTCGAATTGTTGGGCTGAGGTTGTTAGTAAATATGGTAAAGAGGAGGGGACCTAGACTGGAATCTTGGGGTACACCAACTGAGATGGGGAGTAGGGGGGAGAGCCTGTTTGCCCATTTAGTAGCTTGATGATGGATGGAAAGAAAACTATGAAACCAGGTTAGGGATGCAGTAGTGACGCCATAAGATGAGAGTTTGTTTAGAAGTAGTTGGTGAGAAACAGTGTCAAATGCTTTGGATATATCGAGAAAGACAGAAGAGACAGAGTGACCTTCATTTAGGAGATGATTAATGGTGTTGGTGAACGATATTAGAGCTGTGTTAGTGCTATGTTTAGTTTGAAAGCTGTGCTGGGATTTAGATAGCTGGTTGTGACTAAGGAGGTAGTGAAAAAGCTGATTGTGGATGCATTTTTCTAAGATTATTGTAAGGGGGAGAAGATGGCTATGGTAGCCGGTGGGAGAAGATGGTAGTTGGTTAGTTCCCTGGAGCGTCCACCTTTGTGGAGGGGAATGATGTGAGATATTTTCCAGGGAAGAGAGATGTACTGTTCTATAATGGAATGATTGAGCAAGATAGATATGGGGTAGATAATAGGGGTCTATATTGAATCAGTAAACACTTAAAAAAGTGAACGCTGATTCATCGACCCGATTTGAGCAAACGCTGACAATCCCAAACACCTGGAACAGTGATTTTTTTCCCAGGAAAAAAAAAATCACTGGACCGGTTTCGGGAGTTTGCCATTTCCTCCACTGTGGTGCGATCTCGGATTTGGTATATTTATGTAGGGGGGTGTGGGGGCAAAGCCCCCCACATTAAATATTGTTTTAAGTTTTTTTTTTTTTTTTTGTGGAACAGCAATTTTTTTCCCTGAGAAAAAAATTGCTGTTCCACGTGTTCGGGATTGTGAGCGGTCAGTGAATTGGGGGCGATGAATCAGCGTTCGCTTTTTTAACCATTCGCTGATTCAATATAGACCCGGTGAAAAAAGATGCAGCAATCTTTAGAAATTCATTAAGACGGTGGTCAGCAGCAAGACAGCAGGGTTTTAGCTTGGTTAGGAGTTTTTTATGTAGCTAGTTTGAATAGTATTAAAAGTGAGGGTTGGGGTTGTCTGGGGTAGGAGTGGGAAGGATAAGTTGCTGGATGGTCTGGGTACCTAGTAGGTTTTTTCTGGAATTAATAAAGTGGGAGTTGAATTGAGTAGCTATAGAGGTGGTGTTATTAGAAGAGGCAGGGCCTAGGGTTGGGGTATAACCAGGGTTAAGGAGATAGTTAATGCTTTGCCAGAATTTTTGGGGTTGTTTAGATGTTTTTGTTAACTGGTTTGGAAGTAGGTTTATTTGTCCTTTTTGATGTGTTTCTTAGCTAAATTTTGAAGCTGTTTATATTCTAAGAGATTGGAAGTATCTTTGGTAGTCTGATAAGCTGACCATGCTCTTTCTCTATGTTTAAGTAGCAGTTTGGTGTCATTTGATAGCCGAGGTAGTTGCTTGGCCTTTTGGAATACTTTTCTGGTGGGAACAAGACTAAGTATGTTAAGGTAGGTGTTGTTAAAATATTCAACAGCCAGGTCCAGATGGGGGGTGTTTAAGTAGTGTCCAGTTGCATTGTTGAAGTAATAGGTTAAAGGTAGAGGGGGAGAAGTTTTGTGTAATACGAATGTACTTGTAGGAGATGTTACTTTGAGTGTGTATGTATTTGCTGTAAAGAATGGTTGGAGAATGATCCCTAAGGGAGTCTGGCAGGCATCCAGCTAGGTAATCCAGCTAGGTAGTATAGGTTGGGTCTGTTAGTCAGAGTCCAATCTAGTGTTGACTGCTTATTTGAATGTTTGTCTGTGTGAGTTGGACAGGTTATGGTTGGAGTCAAGTTGAAGAGGTTTATGAAGCTTGAGGGGGTGCTAGATGAGCAGGAGTGCCCATCAAGATTGAAGTCACCAAGAACTATGGTTTCTTGACTGAAATTGGACGATGCCCAGGAAAGTAGATTTTCAATGGTATGAAGATTATTGCCTGGAGAAGGCTAGATGGTGATGATAATTATGTTTTTCTTGGGATTGATTTTGAGGTGAGTTGTTAGGCTTTAAGAGTTGTGTAGGTATGGGTAGGCACAGTTAAGGATTTCAATTTTGAGGGTGTCTTTAAACAAAATGGTAACTCCTCCCTCCTCTTTTGTTTAATAAGTCTTGTCAAATGATGCTATAGCTGGATGTGATAACTTCATTATCCTTTATGTGTGGTTTTAACCATGTTTTAGTTATCATGGCTGTCAGCCGAGTAGGTGACTAGGGCTGTATGGCATTTGATAGTTTTATTTATGAGACTGTGAAGATTGAAACTGATAAAAAGTAGGTCAGAGGTAGAGGTTTTTGGGAGAGGGGGGTACAGATGGCAGTGTGAAGTAGATTGGACAGAGGTTGTTGGAAGGGGTGGGGGTGCTGGCAGTGTGATAAGTTATTATTTGGACCAGGGTTAGGATGGATGTCAGCTTAGAGTTTAATTTTGTTAAGGAGTGTAATAGAAGATTCCTTAGCTTGTTTATTAACTTAGTGTATCTTTTAGTATGAGGTTGGGACGATGAGTCTGAATGAGTCTGAAGGGTGAGAGGAAGGAGGTTGAGTTGTTATAAAGTTGCAGGCTGATGATGATGTATGTGTGGGATTGAGAGCAAAGGGAAGACAGTGGGAGAGTTAGAGAGTGGTAGTGTTTGATGTGGTATGAATGGAGAGAGGTGGAGTAATAAGTGGAGCAGAGAAAAGTAGGAGAGTATAGGCTGTTAGGGAGTAGTAGAGATGAATGCTTGGTAGATATGTTGGGAGACTGAGTAAAGTGTGGGGAGGGGAGGAGTAGAGTGAGTTTGAAATGAATAGGGATGTGAGTATGCAGTGAAGAGGGTGGGGAATGGATTGGTGGGACTGCAGGTATAGAGGATGGAAGTGGATAGGCCAAGTAAAAAGAGGGTGTGGTTTGCATAAGTTTAAATCTAATGGATATGGGGTGGGTGGAAATGAGGGCAGGGTAGGGGGAGCAGAGTGAGCTCGAGCATAACAAGGGCAAACACTGTGGGCCTAACCATGAGGCAGTAAGTAAATTTACCAGAAACAATCAGCCAGCAGTCAAGCATCAGTGAAACAGTAGAGTGCTTTAGTGATTTAAGTAAATTAGACTACTTCTCATTTAAAATAATTGAGACTGCCTATACTCTGTGTTGAAATTTCAAAACCAAGTCTGATAGGTCTGTGAGAAATAGAGATCACTCATTCACCTAGATCTGACAACAGAGGGAAGTTTGAGGGCGAAGAGTATTGATATTCAGTAGAGGCTGAGGTCATGTGCATGCAACTTACTATAACAGAACAAGATAGAGTAGGTAAAGCAAGTTTTAACTTGCCTAGGAGATACTGACTTAGCAAAAACAGTATACAGTTGCCCCATGGTTGAGTACTTGGAAGGTCTCACATGAGGGTTATTCAGTGGGGAGGTAGATGCACTTGGGTGGAAGCTGGTTTGCTCACTTGCTGGACAGTACCAAACTGTAGGTGAAAAAGAAAAGTGTGAAATGCGGTAGATGTCCTTTGGATCATGTATGTAGAGTTAACACAGCTGAGTAGCATCTAAAGAGGATGGAGAGGAAAACCCAGAAAAACAAGTAAGGACAAAGTAGAAAGAGAGAGACAGAGAGAATACAGTGAACTACATGCAGCATACATTGCACTTCCTCAAACAACTCTCAGTACATAATCAAATGTCCTTCTGACCAGTTGTTTTTAGTCACTTTTATATAGTGTAAGTTTATATCTACTTGAAACATTTTTGGGTTATCTCTGGCATTAATGTGGACCATACCAGCTTTTGTTCCTTTTGAGGATATCATGGACCTCAGCAGTTTTCTATTTCCTTATCAATCTCTGAGAAATCCAGGGTGTAGCCATTTCTTTTTGCATTGTTAGCCATTTCCCTTTGTTAGGTCCATTCTGTCAATTGAGTTTTTGTATGTATTTAGCTTATCATGCTCTTTCAGCAAGCCTCTGTTATCATATCCATTTGTTACTACTGTTTTAAGCCTACAGCATATCATGTTGTCATGCAAACACATCTTTTGCTAGGCTAATCGCACTTGCTTTCTGCATATTTCTTTCTGCATAATTTGCAGGCTTTGTATCACATACTATTTCTAAAAATATCACAATTTTACAATGAGGAAAGACAACTTTACTTTTATACAGTTATCTATCAATTCCCCCTTTTATTTTAAAAATAAAAAATTTGAATTTGTAAAACAAAAGCATTTCTTCATTGTTTATGCAAATTTCATTACCAGGTACATTATTTACAATAGAAACCTGATTAATAGCTTTATTGATACAGATTTTAATGGCCATACATGTTATCATAAGCAAGTAAATAATTATTTTAAATGCTATTAAGGCTGTGATGATGGTTCCCAACCATCCAAAAAATAATCCACTTAGCAAGTCTCACTAGTCACTGCTCTAGGTTATCCTGGATTTTACAGATACTTCAGCTATTCTGTCTAAATGTTTCCATATGGATTCTGACTTACCTGGGATATATGTACAGCGTTCAACACCTACAAGAGAGTATACTCCCCATGATGGAAGCACAAAATCAAGTGCCATTTGATTCTGCAACACAAGTGTTTGCATTGCTATCATTTCTTATGTAATGTCAGTTATTGCCCCATAGGTGGCATTAGCCAGACTTTCTAGCAGCTTAGCTACTTTTCTTAATTCCCATATTGCTTTAGGTGCTGCATACCAAGGAAAAATAGCTACCCCTGATATCACTCTCTCCCCTAGATCTAAACCCTCAAAAATCTAAATTTTGACTTTGCCCTTTCTTATAATTTCCTTACTAGACTTTTCGGTAATGTCTCGGTGATCCTCATTAATGGTATTATATACCCTATTTAACAGGTTCCCATCCAATTCTGTGATAACCACTTGTATGCATGGTAGGCTGTTTTGAAGGCCAGCCATAGATCACACCTCAGTATTCTGTAGTGGATTTTGTATAAGAATAAGGCTTTGAGACACCCTACTTCAGTTGGTCCAGTGATTGGATCACTCATCCACCTACCTTACCTATCACCACACAATCCTGCTTAATCAGTTGGGCTCCGCATGCTAATAGGGTTTAGGATTTTGCAGTCATACTCCTCTCTCACTGGTGCTGCACTATTCAGAACTGATTTTGTGATTGGAACCCATATAAATTCTGTGTCACTTGAAAGAAACCTTAGCACTTACAAGGGAGATGGATCTCATCTCCAGCTAAATATTTGTTTTTGGCCAGAAGGCTGGCTTCATGTGTATTTTGTCAAGACAAAGGCAATACAGCAGATAAAGGGATAGTCTCTCAATGTGGTGCCTAAAATGTTATCTTTAATATTTCTCTACTTGAACTACTCCATTCAGCTTCCATTTCCAAAGCAACCAAGTTTAGTGAAAGGGAATTTTCACTGATTCAATGTACATAGAAATATTAGATGTCGCACAGAAAGGCTGGATCTCATTAAATAGAGTGATCAGTTGTGTGTTTCCTTTGCAAAAGGGTGGCAGATGATCATTAACTGGACCTTTTCCAAGTGTCTGGCCAATTACATTTTACTTTCACAAAACCTTATCAGGAGAGGTCAGTGACCATTTAGCAGATGCCTTAGAGTGTTGGCGAGGCTGCCAATTTTCCTCTAAACATATCTCTTAAGGAATATATGACAGTTGAAGGACCACCTTGTTGAAAGAAAAATCAATCAAACAGATGAAAGCTTATTTCACTAAAACATAAACTCCAAACTATTGAAACACCATACATTTAAAATTATCAAAAGGAATATGTTTCAAAAAGATTTTTTTTACATGAGAAAGCCACTATAAAAAAGAAACATGGCAGATGATTCTTTGACCATATTGTTAATGTCATAGACAAGGGTGGGCATCTTATCTGCATTCAGTACATTACCTGCAGATAAGAAAAGTAGTCTATTCAACAGGTTTGGGTAGACCGTGCACATACCAGTTAATTACTGGACACATATGCTATATGGTGCAGTAGTATTAAGATGTTTTGAAACAAAAAGATGATCAAACAAAGGACATTTCTATTGTCTACCTGAGAGAAAATACTAAGGGCACACAAACAGCAGATAATCTGGATTCATAAATTGTTTAAGGGTAGAAAGTATGGTGTTAATGTGTACTTCATTTTAGTTGTCTCTGGATCTGTGAAAGGAAGACACGGCCCTCACAAAAAATGATCGATCAAAAATAACTTTCTTGGATGGCGTAAGCCAGGGAACCTTGTTGGCTAGGCTTACTTAGGCCCTTGGGCCAATAGCCTAGTACCTACCTATTAACCTTTGATTAAATGCCTCTTTGAATTAATCCTTGCATTTATATTCTTCTTCCCAGAAAATGTTTCATCCAGTGCAGAAGCGAAAATCATAATCTTGTAAAGCAAGTATTCTGTGCCCTTGTCCATAAGTACAATAGAAATTATCCACCAAAGAAGTGTCTGTTTTACTTCCAGCACTTCAAATAATGTCAGTGTTTCCTAGTTAAAGAATCAAACAATGTGGTGATTATGCTTTAAGTAATTAACTGAATTAATATGGCAGTCTACTGAGTCCAGCTAATCAAAAATGATCTCATCAAAAATTTGTAACATTGGGTCTGTCCTCACACCTTCACCTTTAAACTTATATAAGTGAAATATAATGTCATAAAACCTGAGTGTAAACAGGAAGGACATTCAGTGGGAAGTGTTTAATAAAATAGACTTGATGGAGTATATCTCTCCTAAAAGCGAATGTTATCTGAACTTATGCAGTTTGCCTCAGCTGCAGTACCAGATTTATTCAGTGTCATATCCATTATGATCTGACCATGTGCTTCCCCTTGAAGTGCAGATGGAAAGAAAATTTCATATTTTTCTAAGAATAATTAGAGCACAAACAAATCATTGGGCAACAGAGGTATTGTCAAAGGAGTATTTCACATTTATGTTGCACTGTATCATACCAACACCAACTTAATCCATTCTACATGAAAGGACAACCTGTTGTTATTGATTCCAGCAACAGAGAATTTTCTGCAAATCAGTTCAATGCAAATAGTTTCATATTTAAAAGGAAGAGTGTTCTTTTATATGTGTATGCTGTTATGAAAGACAGAAAATAGTGTAAGCCCATTATTAGAGCTTTCAAATTGGAACCCATTTATAAAAAAAGGTGTTCTGAATGCTTACCCTACAAATTATTTGCCTTTCATTCAACAAAATACCTTCCTAGTGATTTTTGGTATGCATGATGCTCACCTGCGCATTCTAATTTGCAAATGTCAGAAGAGGTTCTCCTTTCCCCAGTGGATGACTGTCACTTTCATTTTACAGCCATGCGTTTCTGGACTTTTTAACAGTGCGTAGTCTTTACAGAGTATCTAGCACTGATATTTGTATGACTAACGTGGAAATAATCCCTGTCTTTATCTGGATTCCAGCAATCTCTTTTGGTGTGCACAATAAGATGCAGTAGTCCTTTATATGTATTCTTAATCTAAATTAGTCTGCAAATTCATGGAAGTTGGATTTGATGCACTCTCAGAGACATTTCTGGGGGCAGGATTAGGCAAAAAAAATTACACAATCTCACTTCCTTAGGCAGGACTTGAATGCTGCTGCTGATGCTTTTGAGTCAAATTATGGAAGATAGCTTTTTGGATTTCATCTCTTCCCTTATGATGAAGACTAATGGAAAACAAAACATAAGTAAGATCTGGTTGTGTGTGAAAAGGTTCAGAAACAAAAGGACTATTTACTAAATACATTATTTTGTTACTGCTTTCTCAAATTCAAAAGCACTAATGGTGGGCTCAACCAATTTCTTTCAGGCTGTCTTTTCTTGTATTAAATGAAGGTAAATGCATCTTCCTTGGATTATTTATTTGGCGCCTATTTTCAAGGAATGAAATGACAGGACTTTTAGTTTTTAACCTAGAGAAAAGA
Source organism: Protopterus annectens (assembly GCF_019279795.1). Lineage (NCBI taxonomy): Eukaryota > Metazoa > Chordata > Ceratodontiformes > Protopteridae > Protopterus > Protopterus annectens. Next base: position 983,914,558 of record NC_056726.1, on the reverse strand, counting down.
AAACATGAATGTGAAGGAATTAATGGCTATCCACCATGTTGGTAATTATTTATGTCTGCACATAAGCCAGGAACTTTACAAATAAATACAGCAATGCCACAGGGGTTAGTAATTAAGTGGTCCAGGGGAGAGGCATGTGCTCTTATCTGTATATATAGATCTGAGATCTCCATATCGATCTGTATGTATATAACTGTTCTGTATATGTAACCACACCTTGCTCAGTTAGTGCTATTATACTTCGTTTCTCTCATTTCTATTGTAACTTGACTTTCTGTTTATCTAAATGTATAAACTCACATATCACATTATGATACTGTAACCTCTGAAGTACTGTATTTGCCCATCTTTGTACCATTGCTGAATTTGTATGCTACTAGAATTTCATTTCATTATTGTTAATTTCTTACAGTGTATGTGTCTTTCTTATTGTTGGAACTTTTCTCCCCAGGCCTCTGCTGAAAAAGGACATGTGTCTAGTCAGACTTTCCCTGCAAACAAATGTTAAATAAATAAATGAAATAAATTATATACTAGCAGTGATTGAATAGGAATAGGCAATCAACTTAAACCTGTCTATAATCATTTATATTCCAAGCCAACAAACCACAGCAGCAGATGTCTGAAATTGGATCTATTTGCATCCCATACAAATAATACATTCATAGGTTCATAGGTAGGTACTAGGCTATCGGCCCTGAGGCCTATTCAAGCCCAGCCAAAAAGATACCCTGGCTTTTGCCACCCAAGAAAATTATTTTCCTGTGCCACTGTCGAACAAAGCCACAGACCCATCCAATCATCAAGATTTTTCTTGAAGAGTGCTAATGAGGAGCTTTGTTTGATATAGATAGGTAGTTTATTCCAGAGTAAGGGAAGTCTCTGGGACAGAAATCTATCCCTCCGGCATGTTCTGTTTATTGTGGTGACAAGGTTTAGGTCCCTAGAACATGTAGCTAATTATCTTTCAATGATCTATTCTAGGCTGCTTCATAAATGTCTTCTCAGTCAAAGAGAGGTAAGGCATTTTTTATGCATTTCTTCCAATGTCTATCATTGAATGTTCCATTACAGATAAAAGGAAGATAAATGAATCTCATTCTGCTAGAACTTTCTTGGCAAAACAGCCATGGTTCACTCCACTAACTTAAATATCAGTGATAGAACTCTTAATGCTTTTTACTTCAGAGCAAGGTGGCAACACAATAACAGGGGGAAATGTTTCTTCCAAATCTCAATGCTGTCATTCTAACAGCAAATAACATTTCAGATTAATTGCATATTTCAGTAATACTATGGCATAAATAAATAAAACAAGAAAGACAACATCAGTAGTGTTGGCAGATTTACCCAAAATACTTTATTTTATTATTATTATTATTATTATTATTTATTTATTCCAGTTTGGTGACCAGGGAGGTCCACTGGGCTCAAGAGCCCGTTTTCAGTGGATGCCCGGGAAGAAAAGCTCCACAATTCAAACTTTCATCACATAATGACTTACAACGAAAATATTTGCATTACAGTCAATAGGTAGCATTACAACAAACAACAGGTAGAATTGCAGTTGAATAGGTATCATTCACTAAAACAACTAAGATATTAAAGAAAATTATCCAGGGGGATGAGAGGCATAGAACATAAGGCTGGATGTAGATATTAGTTAAATTTACAATCTATTTATTTATTGTATTTAAAACTATTTAATATGAGGTAACTGGGGTCCAGTGCTGATCCACCTTGACCATTTTATAGAATCAGCCTGTGTTATGTACCAAATTACAGAGTACAGGCAAGTAGTAGTAGATTAATGGGGTTGTGAATCTTTTTTCAAGTTTCCAATTTCCATTCTGTTTCATTTGATACTGTTCCCACTTTAAATGCGGTAGGAAGTCAAATGCTAAAAAAAAGTTACTTCTTCAAGTAGACAAGGTTTCCATTATAATATCAAAGCAGAGCAGTCCATAAACAAAACAGTTCAGTTCCACTGCTCTTGCTGACCTTTTACCTTTATTTAATACAAGGCTAGGTTACTCTTCTCTAAAACAAGTCAATCTTCCTGGCACTGCTTCCTGTTTACCTGTAGAACCTCCTTTAGCCCAACATAATGATTAAAAGTTTCTAAACTTCCACAGCAACCAGCGACACCACTTTGAGATCTGAATTTTGTGTTTGAGAAATTCCTTTGAGCCTATAAGTTCCAGTAACCTTAGATTCATACCTGAACATTTTCATTTTTCTAGTTGCATTTATACTAGCTAGCAGAATGCCTGAATTGCATTCCTTAATTTGTAAAGAGCCATAAACTGTAATTTACAAGGAAAATGCAACCTTAAAAAGCAAATCCCAGCTTTATACCTAAAGTTTTCTGAATTTACCTTAAACCAGCCTATTCAGCTTTCTGTTTTCTTTCCAAAACAGTCAAAGTGGAAAGTATTTGCAGTATTTGGATGTAAGTAGAGCCCCAAGCTGTTACATGAGTGGTAAACTGTTAGTTTTAGTTATTAAAGGACAGACCCCATCAGACAAAGTGCTCAGCTGTTAGTTTCCCTCATTAAAAGGAGACAGAACTGGTCAGTAAATGGACATTTTCCTAATGATTATCCACTGTCCTTGTTTCTAAAAAAAACTTAACTGAGGAGGTTAGGAACCACTTTACCAGATGCCTTCTTCTGAATGTGTCTTTTCAGAATGTTGGTGGGGCTACCATTTGGTCCTTCAAACATACCTTTTAAATAGTTGACAATTGGTTGAATGACCATTTTGGTGAATGAAAAGTCAGTCGGTTAAAATTTGAAAGTCAATTTCATCGAAGGATAGTTTAATCATTTTCCAAACAACTGACATACCATATATTCAAAATAATCAAATAGAATGTTCCCAAAAAGTGTTTTTTTTTTTTTTTTTTTTTTTTTTTTTTTACACGAGGCACACCCCTTGCACCTTCATGGGGTTGGCATTGTTCCCCCACAGTCCCTTACTTAAATATGCTACCTCAGTGGTGCTACATCTGGAGAGAAAAGTGAAAATACCACACAAGGGAACCACTATCAGTGTGTAAATAAAAAAACACACAAGAGTGGTTATGCACAGGTAACACCAGTTACTATTTCTATATATTATACTTAATTATCCCAACACTGTGAGTAACTGTGCCACATTCACTAAAAGGAATAGTCAGCCAAGGGGGTATTCACCTGGATGGGCTTTCTGCCATTTGGATTCAATGAATAATCAGTCAATGAAGCTGACATTCAGCCTTGTATCATGTATCCATATCAAAAAAATATGTTAGACATTTTAATCTAGTGGTAGGATTTGCTTTATTAGGCTTACAAGTGGTACTTTAGTCCAATAACTGTTTTGTAGAGTATGTTAGTTACAATTCTTATTTAAATATATGGTTATTAATATTAGAAATTAAAAGAACATGATATAAAATTTTGTAAGGGCCATTTATGAGGTATTATGCAAATTCCATTCCCAGAACACAGCTATAAATCTCACAAGCTGTTGTATTAACACAATACACAGCTCTAATATACTCTAAATGGAAAAATGATAATTTCTAATGTGCCCTTGTTATGTGTGTTTCCTTGTTTTATCTATAACTGTGCTCAGTGCTAAAAGGATGTCTACACCATGAACTTCAATTAACTGTTAGGAGTGATGCTGCTTTATTTTTGCTTTATTTTTTGATTTTTCTTTGAAAACATTCTAAGGGTCCCTAATACTTGAAATTGCCATGTCAAGGTAGTCTAAGTTTTGTTATAGCATTACACTTGCAAGCAGTCTTTCTTGGCATTATTATATCAAGAGGTTTGCAACATCGTGTAGAGATATAAACACCCAGAAAGTAAATTGTATCTACAAAACTTCCGTTAGAAATGAAACCTGTAACTTAGTGTAGCTAAGACAAAGGTATTGTGCAGACACAAGCTGAGAGCAGCTAGTTTGCACACTAAACAGCACAACTATCAAATCTTAGCAAAATCTAACCTAGTTTAGTGCCAAACCTCAGAGACCACCCAAGGAGACATCTGTATAACCTAGTCCATATCCTACAAATGCAGATCCAGACAACATGGATATGGAATCTGCAAATATTTCCTTACCCAGCTTGGTAGGTATGAGCATCATGAGACTATATAGCAATTGACTTGTTCACAGACAAGCATTTAATTCTTAAAAAAAAAAAAAACAATATGCAAGAGATGCATATACACAATTTCACTGGAGGCAAAAATCTCACATACAGACAAGGTTCTCAAGAACATACACACACATACCACACACACACACATACCACACACCATATATCTGCCACACATAATGTCCACCACGGACATAGATCAGCCTTTGCTGAAGCACTCGGAAGCAATCTTTCCTAACCTCAAAGACCTCTTAAGCTTATAAGCAGTAATGTCTGCCCTCAGCAATCTCTAAAGCACTCAGCAAAAGCAGCACTAAAACCACACATACTCCTACATCCAGTAGAGCTCCTAGAGCAAAGGCCAAAAGGCAAGCCAACACATTATTTTATTTATTTATTTATTGACATTTGTTAACCGGGTTTGTCCAACTGGGCTTGTGGCCCATTTTCAGTGGAGACCTGAGGAGAAAAGTTCCAGTAATACATTTTAAAACAAGTACAATTTTAAACAATATTGATATAATAACAGTTATAGCAAAACGATTCACATATGTTGGGATACATGCATAAAGTTAAAGTTGCATTAAAAAGAAGCTAAGTAACAATTTAACATTGATATAGTTCAATAGGTCAACAATTAACATTTTTTGTTTGTATAATATTGTGCAAATGCATAGTAGACACATTGGAGAGAGAGGTGTAATGAGGTACTAAGTATGGTCCTTTTGAGGGTACATAAAGGGAAGGAAGACTAGGTAGGGTCATGGCAAGGGCAGGCTCTGGAATTGAGAAAATAAGCTTTTAGTTCATTTTTAAAGTGTGAGGTGTGGGAGATTGAACGTAAGTCAGGGGGAAGTTTGTTCCAAGCATGGGCAAGGGAGTGTTTGTAGAGTAGTTTGCCTACTGACCCTTTTGGGTGGTAGATATCAAGTAATTGTTGGTTAGAAGTGCAGAGGGTCTGGGATGGGATGTAGATGGAGACTAAGGAAGATAGAGATGGACAGAAGGAGGGTTTATAAAGAATAGAGTGTAGCATATGAAATTGATAAGATAGCAGAAACTGGGGAAGCTGAAGCCATTGAAGAGAGTTTAAAGAAATGCAGTGGTGTGAGTTGTATGGGGAGTTAGTAATGAATTTGGCTATTTTATGGTAAGTCTGTTGCAGTTTGTTTAGAGTGGAGGCCTGGATATTGGTAAGTACTGGGGTGGCATATAAGAGGGAGGGGAGAAAGAGTGCCAGGCCCAGGGTAAGTCTAGATTCAGGGGTTAGGAATTTTTTGTTCCGATATAGCAGACCTAGTTTCTGGTTAGTTTTTTTTTTATACATTGGAGTATGTGTAGGTTGAACTTGAGTTCGCCATCAATAATGACCCCTAGGAGTTTTGTGTGGGTGTCAGGTTGGATATTTATATTGTTAGAAGATGTAATAAAAAAGGAGGTTTTGTGATGAGAAAGAGAACGGGGAAGGAAAAGTAGGAGTTTGGTCTTTTTGGGATTTAGGATCAATAGGTTGTGAGAGCGCCATTGTTCAGTGGATAGTAGGGCCTGGTGGATCAGGGAGTGTAGTTTAGGAATGTTATTTGAGATGGATATAAGTGTGGAGTCATCGGCATACTGAATAAGGGAGGATTCTTTGCATGAGGTGTAAAGATCATTGGTGAAGATGTTAAACAAAAGGGGTCCCAAGATGGAGCCGTGGGGAACACCAGTGGAGATGGGAAGGAAAGGTGAGGAGAATGAGAGCCATTTCACAGATTGTTTCCTGCCAGATAGGTAACTATTAAACCAGGCAAGTGCAGAGGGGATAGGTGGAGATTTGCAAATTTGGATAGTAGTAGAGGATGAGCGACAGTATCGAAGGCTTTGGAGAGATCTAGGAAGAGACTGGAAATGAGTTTATTGTTGTCTAGGGCCTCTGCAATGATATGAGTGAAGGAGAGGAGGGCAGTGGTGGTGCTGTGGTGAGGACAAAATCCATGTTGGGTAGGGATATGTAAGTGGTGTGTGAGGAGGTGATTGAGAAGCTGTGAGTGAATACATTTTTCTAATATCTTGGACAGAATGGCAATGGGTCGGTAGTTTGAGGGTCAGCGGAGTTTCCACCTTTATGAAGAGGGATAGTGAAAAAAGATTTCCAAAGGGTGGGGACAGTTGATTCCAGAATCGATTGATTAATTAGTATAGATACAGGATAGGCAATTGAGTCAGCAGCAAGTAGGAGGAATGTAGGAGATATATTGTCAGTGGAAGGAGAACAAGGTTTTAGCTTGAGTAGTAGAGATTTGATGTAAGTAATGGGAACTGGCTCAAAAGAAAACAAAGTTGTGTTAGTGGGACTTGGAGAGGTGGGTGTCGAAGTAGAGTTTGGCTTAGAGGTTACCAGGTTTTGAATGGAAGAGATAAGGTGTTTATTCAGGAGGGTAGCTGTTTCCTGATAGGAAGAGTTAGGGTATGGGGAGGGATTAGAGGGCTTTCCAGGATAGAGGATGTTGTTGAGAGTTGACCAAAATTTTTGAGGATTGGATTTGCTGTTAAGCTGAGCAGAGCTATAGTATAACCTTTTGTCATTAGTTGTATGTTTTTTTGCAAGGTTCCTCACTTGCCTGTATTTTTGAAGAAAAGGTGGTTGTTTAGTTTTAGTTCAGGTTTTCCAAGCATGATCTCTTTGTTTCATAAGGGACCTAGTCTCTTTGGAGAACCAGGTAGCATGGTTTGATTTTACTCTGATCTTCCTAGAGGGAGCTAAGGAGTTTAGAGTATTCATGAAGATGCTACTGAAAGTGCTTACAGCATCGTTTAAGGGGAGGTGTTTTAGAATGGACCAATCTATGTTGTGGAGAATGGAGTTAAATTGGGATGAATTGAAAGTTGATAGTTTTCAACAGTCTTTGATAAGGTGGGGTTTAGGAATATGGGAGTAGTGTCTTAAGATGGTGGTACGGAGATGATCACTGAGGGAGTCAGGTAAGGTGATGGGATTGTGGTATTGGCGGGGGGAATTGGTAAGGATCCAGTCTATGATGGAGCTAGAAGAGGAATTTTTATGGAGGCAAGTGGGATATGTTATAAGTTGGTGGAAGCCGTGTAGGTGGATACTGAGTTGGGGGAGTCACTTGTGAGTTTGGACCAATCAATGTTGACATCACCAAGGATAAGTGTCTCATATGGTATGTTGTGGGAGAACCAGGATAGGATGTTTTCAAGAATGGGCAGATTGTTACCAGGGGGAAGATAGATAGAGGCAATTGCAAGTTTTTTGTGGGGATTCAGATGGCAGTTAAGGATGATGATTTCAGCTGGGAGGAAGTCAGGAATTGGGGAAGGGTATGGTGAGAGGTTAAGAATGTTTGAGTAGAGGATGGCCACGCCACCACCTTTTTTTACAGATCTATCAGATCGGAAGATATTATAACCTGGTGGGAGTATTTCACTATTTGAGATGTGTGACTTGAACCAGGTTTCGGATAGGGAGATGATGTGAGGGGTATTGAGAGTTATCCATGAGTGCAGCTCAGTGACTTTATTTGCTATACTCTGAATATTAGTTAAGTATTTGGATGGAGGTGGTTGTTGTGACTGGGGTTGGTGACTGTTAAAGGAGTATGATGGGGCAGTGTAGATGTAGTTTTGGGGAGAGAAGAGGGGCCAGGGTTGGGATGGATATCTCCAGAACAAAGTAGGTTTTTATTGAGGAGAGAATGTGTAGTAGATGCTAGATGGAGTTTGTATAGTTTTGACTTAGCTTTGTGGGAAGGTTTACAAACCTGTATTATGGATAGTTTATATAGATTTGAGATAGAGGTAGTAAAGAGATTAGGGGAGACAGTAAAAGATGAAGTAGTTGGATATATGTTGTTTGAGTGAGAAGTTGGTGAACATAGGAGTGGGTCAGAGATATTGGAGTGGTAAGAGGTGGAGATAGAGAGAATAAGGAGTTGTGTAGAAGATATTAGAAAATAATACATGTTGGAATAAAATATGGTCAGATAGAGTAGGTAGAGAGACAGTGGTATATATGAAGTGGTGTTGACAAGATTGACAGAATAGTAAGGTGGTTGTGGCAATAGGCAGGAAGTGGAATTATAGTGGCCAGTGGGACAGGAAGGGGAGGGATAGTTAGGTATAAAGGTAATTGTAATGGGGTGGGTGGGAATGGGGGTAGGGTAGGGGAGCAAAGTGAGCCCGAGCGTGAAGCTGAGCGAGGTAGCACCCTGGTCAAGATGAAGTCATAGAAACAATCAGAAAAAAAGTGAAAAACTAGCTTGAGACAAGGATATAAAGTTTCTAAAGGTATAGTCACCAGAAATAAAATAAAAAGAAAAAATATGAGCAGAAATAGGCTTACAAAAGGACACTGGCCTCAAGCTACACAAGTAGATTTACTTGAAGGAAACCCAGTGCTGTATGGTTAAAATAAGCTACAATAGAGAGGGGCTTTGCAGGGGGAGAGAGAGGTATTACTAGCAGCTAAAAGTAGGGCACAACATAAAAAAAACATTAATATGTAAGAGTATGAAGACAATTACTCAGGGCTCTTGTCATAGGGAACTCCATTGTATGACACACAGATGCCCCACTCACCAGACTGAGCAAGGTGAAGATCACAGTTATCTACATAAGTGGAGCCAGGATCCATGAACTTACTACACCACAGGTACTAGTATGATTCTGTCATAGTCTATGTGGGAGTTAATGACCTGAGATATACTTCAATGGACTATATAAAGAAAGACTCTGTTGATCTGATCTCTTTGAATATGTGTCTCAGGCAGGCATGTGCCTTGCATTGAGCAACATTCTACCTTCACCAAAGATGATTCCATATTATAACCAAAAGATGATTGACTTTAGTAACTGGCTTTCTGGTATCTTTCAAAGAAGATTCATTATTTATCAGTATGGGAGGGCATGGTTAATAGATCAATTTGCTTTGGAAAGAATGGTCTGCACATATCTCCCCTAGGCTTTTGAATATTAGCTTAAACTTTATCCACCTACTTAGAGCCATTTTTAGGCAATGCCAAACTGACAAGCCTACCAGCATAGCCAATAAAATCCAAAGAAACCTAATGCTGTTACCACTCAATACTAGGAGTCTGAACAAGAAACACCCACACCCTACAAGCTCTGCACACTGTAGAGAATGTAGACATCTGTGCCATTACCAAGACATGGTTTAAAGCTGAAGAAAGTACTCAGGCAGTGCAAGGCTTTAGTGCCTTCTACACATTTAGACCATCAGTATCACAGACAGGGAGAAAAGGGGAGGAGTCTCAGTCTACATTAGCAAAAAGTATAACTCTACATTGGTTAAACAGGATGATATCCTGCACTTTATATATGTGCAAATCACCATAGACAAAGTCCCATACCATATCCTAGCAAGCTATAGGTCACCATCTATGTCCCTAGAATGACATAGCTCATGCCTAGACCTACTGGAGAGACTCACCATTAAAACAAATCTCTATTTATAAGAGACTTTTAACTAGTCTTCTATAGACTGGGAGATTTACACTGCCACATATTTGCAGGCACAACAATTCCTGGACATTAGTAACACAAACACCCTTTGGTAGATAGTGCATACTCTTACCAGAGGTTCAAACATACTGGACCTGGTACTCACCAGTATGGAAGAGTGCTGCACTCCCATCCCCACCACCCCAGTGTCACATTCACACTGATGAATTCAGACCAAAATGTTGTCTCCTTCAAAATAAAAATCAGCTTGGTAGCCACACTCTGTAACAAACTACACCCTATTAAACAATAGTTTATAAAAATACTGTACTTTCCCAACCCCGAGTTCACAACAATCTGTGTGTATATGCAACAAAGACTCTGTATAACCATGTAAATGGCTGTATAGATGCTGCTGTACCTACTAGAAGTAAGTCCAAAATGAACTCTAAAAACAAACCACACTGATGGAATGCTAACCTTAATAGGGTATATAATAAAGGAAAAAGTCATGGCTAAACTCAGGAAGAGCAACTGACATAATGATAGGAAGTCTGTAATTAAACTAAAGAGGAAACTAAGAGGACTAATTAAGTCCAACAATGCCAATTATGACGTCAAGATAGCCTGAGAAGCTAAAGACAACCACATGACCTTCTACAGCTATGTCCAAAACTCCAAAGACAGCACACATCAGTGTGCTTAACTGGTGGTCAGTGGTGCCACCTTCAATGAGAAGAACAACATAGCAAATTTTCTGGCTGAGAAATTCAGCCAAACTTTACCCCTTCTCCCTCCTCACCTGTCTGGATGAAATACCCCAAATATTAACAAGGGGCAGGTCCTGGTGGCACTCACTAATACCAAAAACACAGCCTTGGTGGGCCCAAACAGTATCTTGTGTTACCTCCTAAATAGCTGGAAATATGACCTATCAGGGCCACTTTTGAACTATAGCCTCACAACAGGAGGAGGAGGACTGCAGTGGTTATCCCATTTCCCAACTTTGGACCATCAACTGACCCCCACAAACTGCAGACCTATTAGCCTGTGTAGTGTAATAGGCTAAGTCATGTAATGAATTATCATGAAAATGATCAACAAAGACATAGATTATCTTCAGGCACTGGACCCAGCCAACTCTGGCTTTGTTAAGGGAAGTTCATGCATACTAAACCTGGTAGACTTCTTTGAGGAGGGTACCAAGCCAATGGATGAGGGGAAAATGCTGCATACCATCTACCTGGACCTGGGTAAGGCATTTGACACAGTACCCCACTTGGGTATTGTAGACAAACTCACTGAATTGGGCATAAACTAATATAACTCCATGTATTGCCAGCTGGCTCATAGACATGACCCAGGAAGTCAGGATTGCTGATACCATCTCCACTAAGAGACCAGTCACCAGTGGGGTACCTCAAGGCTCTGTGCTGGGACCACTGCTATTTGTCATCTACTATTTGGAGGTAAAGGCTAATGCCAAGGTCCTTTAGCTGACCAAGTTCACAGATGACTGCAAATTAGGAGGTATCGCAGATTCTCTCCATGAGCCAAACATCAAGAGGGTATAACACAGACAAATGACTGATGCTAGAGTCATGGACTAAAACTCAATGCCAAGAAATGCATTATAGTCTCCTTTAGGAAAACTGCCACCCAGGCTAATTCTTCAAATGGCCATTCAGGTCAGTTAGTCAAGTATTCACCTATAGAAGGTTTTGGGGTTGGGAGTTGGTTAAGGTGTTTACCTCACAGTTATATGGTACAGGGTTTGATTCACTTTTGAAAGGGAATTTGGTTGGGCTTAAAATGGCCTGCAAGGACAGTTAGCCTAATACGTACCTATAGACCTATATGTTATGCATCTAGTAGTGTACTGTGATTGATGTGGTGTTGTGGACATACGATAGTTACAAATAATGGGCCAATGCAAGATGATTGTCTCCAAATTTCTTAAATATTTACATCTCTTGCAGGTTGTACTATCAACAGACAGAAGAGGTGGACATTTGGTAAGCATAAGACTGCTGCTACATTGTCTTAGAACATCTGATGCAATGTGATTGGCTACAAATAGGATTACAATAGACTGTTGAGCTATGTTGCCAGAGGGTGGAAACTGGATCATGCCTAGTACTCAGGGGTTGGAAAGAAAGTGCTATCATAGACCCTGAACATCAGGGAATTAAGAACTTAGAGACCTACTCTGAAGTTAGGTTAGATGGTAGCTAATTTAGCAGTACTTATTGAAAAGGTATAATATAAAAGGCATAATATGGTTTGTCAAGAATGATGGATAATGTTGATTGACCTACTGATTATTACCTAGCTACTATTAATTCTGGTCTCACCACAGCTAAACACAGCTGGAAATCAGTGCCACTTTGCTTCTCCTGTAACACTAATCTCAAGATGTTGCAAGGGTCTTGTTTTAGTCATCTCATCATGGTAGATATCCAGGATAGCTACCAGAACAATCTGAACATCACACACACACACACACGCATATATATATATATATATATATATATATATATATATATATATATGGATTCACTTCATAACACTGAAACTTCAAAATACTGAAAATGACAAAACTTCATAATACTGAAGACCAAAATACTGAAAGCTCAAAATACTGAATACTCAAAACACTGAAACTCAAAATACTGAAAGCACATATTATGCGTAAACTCAGCTTAAACAACATAAATTATAGCAATTTCTACCAAATATATGCAGGGGGGAAAGCCCCCCTGCACCCCGCACATGGGGGGCTGGGCCCCTCACACCCCCTGCTAATTATATATATCTACTCCAAGATTGCACTTAACTACACTATGTGCAATCTTGGAGTTGATATATTTAATTAGCAGGGGTGTGGCGCAGCCCATGAGGTGCAGGGGGGCTTGCCCCCTGCATATATTTGGTAGAAATTGTTATGATTTATGTTGTTTAAACTGAGTTTATGCATAATACGTGTTTTCAGTATTTTGAGTTTCAGTATTTTGAGTTTTCAAGATTTTGAAGTTTCATTATTTTGGTTTCAGTGTTTTGAGTTTCAGTATTATGAAGTTTCAGTGTTATGAAGTGAATCCATATATATATATATATATATATATATATATATATATATATATATATACACACTAGACAGTCAGAGGCAGTCAGGAATCAATGACTGTCCTCTGTCTCTCGCCAGTAGCAAAACAGTAGCCATAATCCTACGGTGGCTCCTAGGAAGCAGTATTCCTGCGATCAGAAATCTCTAGGAAATCTAGGAAATAATACCTCTCAGATCCCTCTTTCACCAGGAGCAAAACAAAAGCATTACAACAGCAATATTTAAAATCTGTCCCAGATTTTGAGCTTTTGCCCCCACCCCCCCCATTATATTTAGCTTTATCCAGATTTCTTGCACTCAGAGGTTTAGGAGTATGCTTATGTTGTTGTAGAAGTAGATGGGTTAGGCTGTCACAGATCAGGTAATATTAGAATAGTTGACAGATTGGCTGTGGTAACAGAACCTGGAGGCTGCTTGTATGCAAGAAATTCTGGTAAAAGGCTGTTGGTAAAAGATTGTTTTCTACTTCAGCAAGCAGATTCTTGGGGTGGAGGTTATCACACCTTTTGAGATTGTTGTTTTAAGTTTAGGGAAAAGACTGTTTCCATAAAGATGTGCTTAAAGGGAATTTAGGTTCTTTCAATAAAATCCCACTGTTTCTAAGTAACTAGATGGGAACACTCACTGAAAAAATGTGTGTGTTACAAAGTGTATTAACATCAAACGGTACAAAATTCAAAAATAATAATGTACACCAAAAGACATAAACCTGAAACCATAATGGATTGAAAAAAGAAAGCAAATCTTTCCTTTTTCTGATCACTAACCAAAAAACAAACAAAAAAAACCTAACATATAATTTGCATGAACTGTGATACTGGCAGGGAATTTTTTTCCCCATAATGTTCTATGTAGGGTGTTGGGTTTAGGGACTGCAGCAGGTATAGGTTTGAGTTAGCAAACATGGGTAACACCCCCATCTTACCTTAATCATATGTGCTAACCCTAACCCACCCCTGCTCTTGCCTGCAACCCATCAAAGGACATTATGAAAGACTCTTTCCCTAACACTGTCACTAAACTAAGCAAAAACACCACCCAGACACAGCACACATGCACAACACTAAATCCATCCTCTTATGTTGCTGCTCTTTAACACTATAAACCAGTTTCTGCATAGAACACTAAACACTGAAGCCATCCTCTTATGTAGCTGTTCGTTAACACTATAAACCAGTTTCTGCATAGAAACATGTACCAAGTGTCAGATATGCAGTCATTATTGTCATCATCAGTTTCTTTTCCCTATTTTTATGAAGTTGGGGTGTCACATCAACATTAGTCAGTGTGACCAAATTTTTAAATCAGACCATTGCAAACCAACCCTCTTACAGTCAAGCAGTAAGTGCTGCTTGAGTTTTAAAGTTCTTTCTCTGAATTGCTCTAAAAACTCTGTTTCTTCATGTATCTTTTAGTGTATGCTGTTTGTAACCCCAGCCTCTCCTGCATGTTTTCACACAAAACCTGTAGTTCTAGTTATAAATCAATGTATCGATGCTGTTTCCCTCTCTCATTCCAGCTATGACTTGCAGATTGATCCAAGGTTTATGTGTATTTTATTTCCGGTGAGAGCCAATACAATGAAAGAAATGGCCAAGTGAAATCATTCCAGCTGACCTTCCAATGAAAAATACCTTTTTAAGATCAAGCATATTTGGCTTACAATCTCAATGGAACTTTAAACATTTACCATTTGTATAACCAAGTAATGGACTGTGGTCTGTACTTCACATAATAAGTGAGGTCCCAGTGCTTTTATCTTGGTGTCTCTCACTCTCTCTCTCTATCTCTCTCTCTCTCTCTCTCTCTCTCTCTCACTCTCTCTCACTCACTCTCTCTCTCTCTCTCTCTCTCTCTCTCACTCACTCACTCACTCACTCTCTCTCATAAATTCATAGATTCATAGATTAGTACTAGGCTAACTGCCCTTGCGAGACATTTTAAGCCTAGCCAATTATCCCCTGTGAGATTCAAACCCTGTACCTTGTGTTTGTAAGGCAAACACCTTAACCATTAGGCCACCCTCCCACCCTCTCTCTCACTCACTCCCTCTCTCTCTCTCTCACTCACTCTCTCTCTCTCTCTCTCTCTCTCTCTCTCTCTCTCTCTCTCTCTCTCTCTCACTCTCTCACTCTCTCTCTCTCTCTCTCTCTCTCTCTCTCTCTCTCTCACTCTCTCACTCTCTCTCTCTCTCTCTCTCTTCCCCCCCAAGGGGAAAATATGATGTGGAATGGAGCTTCTTATCAACAACACGTTTCTTTCTTTATTATTATTATGTTTTGTATTAGCTTTTATTTTTAGAGTGGAGTAGAATTATGTTTGTCCAGCATTTAGTGCATTGCTGTTTTGCAAAAACAACACTTGTGAAAATGATAAACAATTCCCTGGAGACTGTGAGAACAGTACACAAAGAAGCATGTGACAATGCTGAAACTGACTTCCTTAATAGTAACATGCAGGGATAATATGTGACAATTTAAAAGAAAAATAATGTATAGAAAAAAATAATCAATTTTGTGATATGTATGGCAGATGTGACGGGGCGACAGGTGCTGACTGAGGTTTCTTGTTTCTTTTTTTTTCTGGGGGATAAACTCTTGGCTAGGCTTGTAAGGGTCCCAGGGCCATTAGCTTAGTAATCTCCTCTTATCCTATGATCCTGTGTAGTTTAGATGTCAGTGCATTATGGAGAGTTGCAGGGTACCATAGTTTCTGATCAGTCTGGTGACGTCATATACAGGAGGCAGTGTAATGTGAGCCATGCATTATGGAGAGATGCATAGCCATACTTTCTGATTAGCATGATGGCATCATATATGTAATGTGTAGTATGAGCTGTGCATTATGGAGAGCATTACAAATGTCTATGCATATGATGCTATCATATTTTAGAAGCAGTGTAATATAACAAAGGTAACACTGAAGTAGTAAGTAGTTGTTTAAAGATATTGAAAAAAATAATTAATGTGGGAAAACTGCGTCTTACAATGAGCTGCAAGAGTTACAGAGAACAGGTAGCTTTGCTGTCCCTTAACAGCAAAGGAAACTGAATGTAATATTGCAAAGAATAATGCATTAATTAGTGAAAGTGTTTCTTGTTAGCAGCAGTGTGGTTTGATGGATATGGGTCAATTAGGTAAGCAATCAGACTTAATTAAACAGAAGTGGTATCACAATCTTAGCAGAGTTGTGGGACAAGGAATGATTGCGAAAGACGTGGTCCATACTATTCTTTGTTGTGTATGTGATGTGTGCTGTGCCATGATTCCATATTTGTTATATGTTTTAATGCATTTTGTTATTGTAGAATAGGCTACACTGCCTTGCAAGTGGGCAAATTAGTCTGAGAAAAAATGCTGTAATTACAAAATGTTCTGTAACTACTTCATTGTCACTGATAAAGTTAAAACTTAATAGATGCCTTTCTTTTTCTGGAATCTGATAATTAAAATGATACTGCAAATCCAATTTAACCTGAGGAAGGATTGCTTTCAAAAAGATGAAAACAACAGTAGGCTATTCTTAGCAATTGTACTTCTATTTATTACACATTATGAAATCTGTGATATTTTGTATAAGATAGTGCCTAATCATTTTTTGAGATTTTTATTTATTTAACATTTGTTGATTGGGAAAGTCCAACTAGGACAGGACCTATTTTCAGCACAGGCCCAAGGAGAAACACTCTAGACACATGTCTTTGGAATGTGGGAGGAAACTTGAGTATGCAGAGAAAACCCATGCAAACACAGGACAGACATGCAGACTCAGCAGAGAAGGCACCACAGCCAACAATTGAACTGGAGAACCTCTTGCTTTGAGGTGACAATGTTAACCGCTGCACCACTGCACCACCTGTAGTTAACTGGTGTTTTTGTAACTTGTTGAAAGCATTTTTGTAAAATGGAGTAGGAAGTAGTCATCTAAATAGTTATATTTCTTTATTGTTATAAAATAATTATAAATTTCTGCATCCGTTTTTTTTCTGTTATTTTTCATTTGGCAAGACCTGTATGAGCTATATAACCTATTACTGCTTGCAGAACATGCCTCGGATAAGTTCAGTTTCTGTCCCATATGACAGACAAGACATATATTAGTGACAATCTTGTACCTGTAACACAGCGGTGCAAGGGAAGTGCTATATTAGGCATATTAAAGAGGCTAAACTTGGGTATTAGCCACTAGCTATGACGGTTCTCAGATTCCTTTTCTGTGGCAGTCACAGCTTGCAGTAAAAAGGCTTTACATCATACTTGATAAAGATCTTTTTTCTGGCTTGCGTTTCCTGTAAGTTTAGTGTAATAGTACATAGCAATGACTTGGTGTGCTGCAAATTAGTCCTCAGATAAACTTCATCTAACATAATCACTTTAACTGCTGCAGACAAGCTTGTGGCATATGCCATGTACTTATCAAAATATTGTACTTAAGGAAATCAATATAAATAAAGAGGGTAAACCCCATTTAATTTTATCTGAAATATTCAGGTTATATTTTCAACAGATCAGTTATACAAAATAAATATCCTGTCATTAATAAAATAATGAAACATTGATATTAACATCAGCCCAAAAGACCACATCTATTTTGGAAGATAGGCATGGACATATGTTCATAAAGAGTACCTTACATCATACAAAACTGAAAAGAACCTTAATAATAAAGAGTACAGCCATGAGCTGTTAACATTTTACTTCCTCCTGTCCAGAGTTTGAGTCCCTTAGTCTCTATTTGACCACTGTGTAACAATGAACGAATCACTTAACCAGACAGTGGCCCAGAAATACTTGTGTCTAATTGGCTTACGCAGTTAAAAATAAACAAAAAAAGAATAATTTATTTATTTGCATTTCATTATTGTTGCTGGAGAAGCAATACTGCAATTAAGGTTGTGTGGTAGTATATCATCTGCTTCTCACATCTGGACAGATTTTGGAACAAATGTCACACATTTAACCAAGGACTAGAACTGGATAATTTAAACTTGCCCAAGCACTTACTTAAAAGTTTCCATTTCTCATTATATGAAAACGTTTGCTATCCTTTTCTTTAGTGTCTTTAAGTTCAGCAAGGAAAACTATAACCAGAAATTGGAAGAATATTATTCCACCTCCCTTTTCTGAATTTTTTTAATTAAACCACTTTTATTTAGGAATTTGAAACTGATAATGTCAAGATAAGAATCAAGAATGTGCAAGCTTCAGAACATATTAGCAATGCCACTATCTTAGAATTATATTAGTAGCAATCTGCACACCTTGTATATAGTTAATAGTTAAATTAAATTTAGCAGAGTTTTGTGACCATTGTCAATTTAAAATGTTATTGTAGTAAATTAATGTTTAATTTATTATAATTATCATTTAATCTTTGTTCAGAATGATAAGCTAATATTTTATTTGTTTAATTAAAATATTCAATAAAATATTTTGAAAAAAGTGGCATGTTTAATTCTGGGGAGATATTCCATCCAAACATAGAGCTGAAGCTGTATGACAGGGGAATAAATGAAATGTATATTTTTCAAATCACCCACTAACCCCACTGCAAGGAGAACTTCACAATAGCTTGCCTGATCATCAGATTTTGCAATATTTCTCTCCTGTTTTGCCTTATGATGCTACATGTTGTAGAAAGATGAACACAATAAAAAGTAAGGCAACTAATGTATGCTTTTTTAAATGATGCATATTTAAAAATACATGTGTTCTATGTGTAATTCAATCATTTGAACAGCAATAAAGAGCAACTACCAAGGGACCCATAAAGGAAATGGACAGATGAAGTGGTAGAAATCTGACAATTATTTAAGAAGACTTTATGAAAAAATAAATTAATGCCACACCTGTTCCAAAAGAATTACTGCACAGAATGTTAAAGGCATAGCCAGGCATACTCAAATTAAAATATATGGACTACATTCAGAATATAGAACTCTGCTAATGTCTAGTAGAAAAGGTTGATGCTGAAATGTCAAAACATAGAATGTTGATTGACTTTAGGAGCAGTTTTAAATACGCCTTTAACTTGTTTTTCAAGATCACTGTACAATAGGAATGAGGCTTCAGTTATGGACATGGGACACATAATCGAGCCTTTGGACCAACATTTGTCTACAGTAATGAGGAAATCATTCAGTGTTGCGCAACCTATAAGCAAAGGTACAGCATCTAGCTCTGAGGAGGTCATTGTTTCACTGCATTCAGCATTAATCAGACCTATCACTGAGCACAGTGCCCCCTTTAGTATGTAATAAGCAGGCATTTCCAACGATTAGAATGTCCACAGAGGTTCCTCACTAAAAGAACAGAGGGCATAAGTAACATGGCCTGTGCTGACCACCTCAAGGCCCTAGCCCTGTATTCTCTTTCATACAAGCTAAGGGGCGAGCTATGCCTGGCATACAAGGCATTGTCAGACCGCACTCTGATGGACCTCCTGCATATCCACAAAAGGAAGGTGAGAAGCTACAGTGGGAGATGGACCAGCTGGGGCAGAGTAGGTATGGATGTTGTGACTGAGGAAGGTGTCTTGTATGTGATAAGCTTCAAGCCAGAAAAAATGCCGTACTTATGAAACTAAAATTTATTATTAGCGCTTTCATCACCTTTCATTAAAGGAACCTTTAATGAAAGGTGACAAAAGCGCTAATAATGAATTTTAGTTTCATAAGTATGGCATTTTTTCTGGCTTCAAGATTTGCTTTGTTTGTTTTTCCATTTTTTATTTAGTTGTTATGTGATAAGCTTCACTGGAATGTATTGGTTGGAAGGTACATTGTCAGGTACTGTTCATAAACATCACACATGCACACAGTCCCACAAACACAGTAATGCATAAGTGCCAAACTAAATTCCTTTCAGAAAATCCCTGATTCAAAATTCAATCTGACAGAAAAAAATGTCATGTCAGTTGTCACACAGTGAATGTACGTACTAATATAACCTACATTACTTCCTGACCAAACAAATCACTTCCTAACCCTAAATTTTATAATAAAGTACATAAAGTTTGCACAAGCAGCAAGCTTCTCACAATAATAGTCCCTGAAATAGCTTAAAGCTAAAAATAGTGGTCCCTGACAGGAATGAATGTAAGCACTAATATAACCTACATTACTGCCTGAGCAAATAAAACACTTACTAGCCCTAAATTTTATAATAAAGTACAGGAAGTTTACACAAGCAGCACATTTATCACTATATATATATATATATATATATATATATATATATATATATATATAAAACTGTATATGTGACATAAACGTATTTAATATATATATATATATATATATATATATATATATATATATATATATATATATATATATATATATACACACATCTATATATTATATACACACACACACACACACACATATATATATATATATATATATACATATATATATATATATATATTATACCATAATATTATATTATGTTACATTATATATGTGTTTTATATATACATATATATATATATATATATATATATATATATATATTTATTTATACACATACACGTTTTCCACCAGTATATACTCCAATACTTATTTTCTCTGCTTCTTTTTACAATTTGCTATCTTATGATGTCTTACTGCATCTATATTCCTATTTATACTTGTCATCTGTTTGTATTTTATTATCTCTAACATATTGTACATGCCCATTATGCTGTTTTGTCTTTGATTTTCCTTCTGATTTATTTGTACTGTGTTTATTTTATAGTTTGTTCACTTGTAACACTTGACCTTGTTATTTACCATTAGTTAGTTAGTTAGTTAGTTAGTTAACTGTAAGTTAGTTTTATATACGTGTGTTCCTCTTGTAGCAATTGTCTATGTTATATATTGTTTATGTACTGTACTATTGAAGCTTTTCTCCTTGGGTCTCCATTGAAAAGGGCTCCCACTCAGTCGGACTAACCCAGTTTACAAATGCCAAATAAATAAATAGGTTCATAGTTAAGTACTAGGCTATCTGCCCATGGGCATTTATATGCCTAGCCACAAAGTGATGGCTTTCGCCTCCCCATTAGATTAGTACCCTGGGCCTCTGTCAACAGGGCTCCTGAAGTGATCCCAGGGTAGAACTTACAATTACCCATCCACTATAAGGTGGTGCCTCAACAGACCCTGGTAACTATCGCCCCATAAGCCTAACTAGCCTTATCTGCAAAGCCATGGAGAGGATCATCATGGAACTCATAAACAAAGACTTTGGGGACCTACAGACATTGGATCCTACTCAGTTCGGCTTTGTCAAGGGCAGATCCTGCCTCTTGAACCTGGTTGACTTCTTCAAAACAGTCACCAAGGCCATAGATGAAGGGAAGGTAGTCCACATGGCCTATCTGGACCTCGCAAAGGCATTTGACACAATACCCCACTCAGGCATCATAGATAAGCTATCCAACTTAAACATAAACCCCTATGTCACAAGATGGGTGGCTAACTGGCTCAAAGACAGAACCCACAGAGTCAGAATTGCCGGAGTCATGTCTGACTCGAAACCGGTCACAAGTGGTGTCCCACAGGGCTCGGTCCTGGGACCTCTCTTGTTCGGCATTTACTTTTCTAAGGTACAGGCCAGCACGGGAGGACTATGGCTGACTAAGTTCGTGGATGACTGCAAGCTGTGAGCCATTATTGACTCTCCAGCTGACACGAACATCCTTCAAAAAGGTCTCACAGAGACAGATAACTGATGCCAGAGCCATGGCCTAAAGCTGAGTGCCAAGAAGTGTATAGTCATACCCTTTGGCAAAAATAAAGTGCCCAAAAACTACCATATAGGTGGAAACCCATTAAAAACAGATGATGTAATTATGGATCTGGGGACCCAAGTTGATAGCAATCTCTCCTTTGACAACCACGTTGCCAAAGTGGTTAGAAAGACCTTCTACATAGCCCACCTTATCACTAAAGGATTCACATCTAGATCAGGGGAGCTAATAGTGCCCCTCTATTCATCCCTCATCAGATCCATCATAAAATACAATGCCCCTTTTGGGATGTACCTAAACCGCCACCTGCAACAGCTGGAAAGACCCCAAAAGTACCTCACAAAGAGGATCAAGGGACTCAAGCAGATGCCATATGCTGCCAGGTTAAAGAAACTCCAACTTTACTCAGTTGCATATCGCCTACTTCGAGGCGATCTATGCCTGACATACAAAGCTATGTCTAACCCAGAATTAATGGACATGCTCCACCTCAGAAAATCCAATCCAAATCCCTTAGAACCACACGCTCGAGGGATTTGAACCTCAGCACAGAGCTAAATAGAACGTGCTGGAGGGACAGATTCATAACACAGAGGCTCCCTTCACTTTGGAATAGAATACCGATCCATGTTAGGCAGAGCTCCTCGCTGACTCTCTTCAAGAGGAATCTTGATGAGTGGATGTGAGATCGCAGATTCACCCCGGGGATTACTTCTGTGTCTCTGCTAGACAGAGGCTCAGTAAACTAACCTTAAATAGGGCATAGCAAATTCAATTCTAGGTAAGGGTGGCGAAAGCCAAACACACTCGGGCTAGGCTTGTAAATGCCCCAGGGCAGATAGGTTCATAGGTTCATACTAGGCTATCTGCCCTAGGGCATTTATAAGCCTAGCCAGAGTATGTTTGGCTTTTGCCACCCATTTTAAATTAATTTTGCTATGCCCTTTTTTGAGGTTAGTATACTGTGCCTCTGTCTAACAGTGACACAGAACTGATACCCGGGTAAACCTACGATCTCCCATCCACTCATCAAGATTCCTCTTGAAGAGAGTCAATGAGCCTAGTATGAACCTATGAACCTATATATATATATATATATATACATATATATATATATATATATGTATCTATATATATATATATATATATATATATACATATATATATATATATATGTGTGTATATATATATATATATATATTTTTTAGCTATTAGGTGTTTTAATCGACAATTTGAAATTTGACCTACACCTTACTCAGTCATTCAAGAAGACACCTATCAAACCAAGCTCTCTAGCCATTTCTCACTAACTAGTCTAGGTAGGCAATAGCCAGAAAAGATCTTCTCTCCACCCTGCTGTACGTTGCTTCTGTCTTCATTAACTTAAGTAAAACTGATCTACCACATCTTCAGTTTTGTTACAATAAAATAGCTAAATTCACTTCCAGCTCTCCTTTCAGGTCTCACCACTACTCTGCCTTACACCAACTAAGTTAGGTAGAGCTAAGACATTATTTAACATATACTCAACTCCCTAATACTCACAAGCTAGTACACCAACTTGACAAAACACTTGCTCATCAACTAATGCTTCTAATTCATACTAACATTTGCCCACTTTGCTCCTCACACAAATCCCTATTACAGGTCTCTAAATCCAACAACAAAGCCGAAGACTCTGTTTACTCTAACTACATCTCCAAAAGGTCTCTCAGCCCATCATCACTAATGACAACCACACTCACTCCAAAAATCAACTAAGACTCTACCTCAGTGACAACTGGCTTTGTTCATGTGTCTGTCTAGGTTAAAGCCTTTCCCCACTCCATTAGTTTCTCAACTTACTCTCCTTCCACACTACATCCACCACATGTAATTTGCGTACTTCTTTTACTTTCCTCCTTACCCCCTTCCACATCTGTAATATTTCATGCCTTCTGACGTCTTACTGCTATCCTACCTTTAACTTTGCACCTTTGCTCCCTCTCCCTAGCTCTCTCCACTACTCTCTCCCCTTCCCCTATTTCTACTGTCCACTCCACTTTCCTCACTATAGACTCTCTTCTTAGATATCTTAGCCTCTTGCCACTCTCTCATTGTTTGCTAGGATTTCTCATCTGACTTAGACTAAAAAACATCTTACTCTACTATTTCCTTATTCTTTCTACTGAATGTGTTTTTTAAGTTGTAGGTAACTATTAGTCATTATAATGTGTTCAAACTAGTATTCCTAAATATTTTTGTATATTTTTGTTTCTAAATTTTTGTACTCAAAGGTATCTATTTCTAAATGTTGTGTTTTAAATATTGTTAACTATATTTGGGGCTTTTCTCCCCAGGCCTCCACTGAAAATGTGTTTCTTCCCAGTTGGACTATCCTGGTAAACAAATGTTAAATAAATAAATAAATACATAAAGACATGTCAGTTGTCATACAGTGAATATAAGCACTAATATAACCTGTATTACTTCCTAACCAAATAAAACACTTCTAAACCCTAAATTCTATTATACAGCACATAAAGTTTACACAAGCAGCACATTTCTCACAATAATAGCCCCCAAAACAGCTTAAAGCTAAAAATAGTGATTCCTGACAGGAAATTTCCAATATGAGAAAGATACTGGGTTTCTTAAAAGGGTAATACTGCTAAAAGACACTAGTAAAAATAGCAATTTTGCTTTCTCAAAAGGGTGCTATTCTGTGTGGAAGGTTTCCATACTGGAGACTTATCTGCCAGAATCAAAGCTGAAGGCCAGCTGATGCTCCTGTGAAGCTTGTGAATGGCTTCTTCAATGGTATAAAGGAAGTACTGAAGAAATCTTCATTATGACTGCTGATTTCTCTCTACAGGGCTCACCAAATAGCAGTCAGAGTTAAGGTGTGAGATGCAGCCATGGCTTTTAGAAGTTATCGTTGTTGTGTCCAGGACAGGATGTAAACCATATAACCTAAAGGCTACTGCAGCAGTGCAAGTAATAAACATTTGCTATTTATGTACTAAACTTATCTCTAAAGGTACCTCCTTCTCTGACCCCAAGGATATTACTGTCATTCCTGCAATAAAATTATTTTCCACCTTTACTTCACTCACCCTTTTAATTGCATCCCTTTTCCCCATATCAACCATTACAACACCACACTAGACAAATTCCCTTACTTTACTTTCCAAAATTAAAAATATCATTTCCTCATGTCCTGTTGATATCTACAGATAGTTGCTGAGTAGCGGCAACCTCTCTATCAGCTCAAACTCAGTCCATCCCTTGCTTCTAGAATGTGCTACCTTACTGGCAACCTTTAAAACCAGTGTAGATGAAAGGTGGGCGATTGGAATTTTCTTTTGTGTTTTATTTTTTTCTTTTTTAGATATATATATATATATATATATATATATATATATATATATATATATATATATATTATATATATACACACACACAAAGATATGAATATATGTATATGCTTATCTGTATCTATATCTATCTATATGTGTACACGCAAACACACACACACACACATATATATATATATATATATATATATATATATATATATATATATATATATATATATATATATATATGATAAAGCAAAGCAAAATATGGTGTCTCCATATTCATAAAGTATATGCACACCTCCAGACTAGTAGCCCAGCATAATGCATCTGAGATACTTCAGGTACAACTAACACTGGGTAAGACGGCGATTCAGTTCATAGCCTGCTATAGGTCCCCAACCATGTACTAAGACTCTCACTCCACATTCCTAAGCACCCTGGAAACTATTAGGGTCCAACCCAACACGCTCTTACTAGGTGACTTCACCTAGCCCTCCATCAACTGGGAAAATTACTCATGCACCAATACACTGGCCCAACGCTTCCTGGAATTCATCAATTGCAATGCCTTGGACCAGCTCATCCTTACCCCCACTAGAGGGGGCAATATTCTTGACCTGGTTATTACTAACATGGGCAACCATTGCTCTACACCAGTAGTAAATTCCTCCCTGGTTAGATTCGACCACAAACTAATCACCATGGAAAT
This sequence comes from Protopterus annectens, assembly GCF_019279795.1. NCBI lineage: Eukaryota > Metazoa > Chordata > Ceratodontiformes > Protopteridae > Protopterus > Protopterus annectens. The sequence continues at coordinate 983,889,032 of NC_056726.1, read as the reverse complement.
ACACATCTCACCCACAGCCCCCCACAAAGGTAACCACCATGAAAAACTTTTCCAAAGCTGGCTTTGGACCCCTAAAAACAGAGGTGGCTAACTTCATGGCACCCATGTCAATGAAAGATAGATGCATGACTACCGAATCATACAACAATGCACTGTATGAACATGTACATAAATGCATGGAACTAACCATACCCAACAGAACCAAGGTGCTCTCCTCCAAAACAAGGAAGCCAGTCTGGTTGTCCCCTGCCATTAATGAACTCTACAATAGAAAGAAGAAACTGTTGCAGAAAACAGCCTCAACAAAAAGTTGAAATCCCTCATCAAAACCTCTAAAGCCAGCTATGAAGGCAGAATTATGGCAGACACTAAAAATAACCACAAAGCCTTTTATACCAACTTTACAAAACATATAGAGGCCAATGAACTAAGCTCTTAAAAATGTATTAACGTTTCCAAAAATGCTTTCATCCATACACTCATAAATGAACTTCCTCAGATAACAAACAAGTAAAACAAGCAAACTAAGCATTTTATATTGCCCGCCAAAAAGAATGCATCACCCAATCAGACTCTTAAAGCATATTTAAACACTAATAGTACAAATTTTTAATTTAATAACAAAGCCTTCTATAGTTATATCAAGAATCTCACTGCAGCACAATGGTACCGCTTATACTGAGCTAATAGATATTGCTAACATACTGGCTGACAGATTCAGTAAAAAGTATGAAGAGATTTAAAAAATGGAATGAGAAATATAATTTTATATGGCTTTAATGTTAAAAATTACAACTGAAAGTATCAATGCTGTACAAAACTTTGAGTTAGAGATCATGTATAATGTCAAGTAAATGGGCCATATATTTTTAGTAAAAAACACAAAGAGCCAGCAGAAGTGACTTAAAAGATATTTCTATTCACAAATACATACAGCAAAGACAAACCGGTTTCGGCTGGAACAACACAGCCTTCCTCAGTGTATAGAAACAAATCACAAAAAACATGCTGTTTAAATAATATAAAGCCATTTCCCATTGGTTGAACATTCATAAATATTCAGAACTGAAGAAGTGTAGATCTTTGAGCACACTATTTAAGAACAAATGAACTGTGTCATGCATAGGTGGTACAAAACTGGATTTGTGATAGATGAATTTACCATGATCCACATTACTTCCAGAATCACCAAAAAATAATCTAAGATTAAGCAATCTGCAAAAGTTAACTACATCTTGAGCAAGTGCATCTTCAGAAATCATAAAACCAGGTATAAAACTGAGGCCTTTATTTAGAATAGAAATATGTATAGAGGATAGAACAAAATTAGACAAATTTAACACATTGTTAAATTTTGCATCATTCAATTTTTCAGGCCATTGCTAATAATCCTTGAATATTTTGAACCTTTTCGATGTTTATGTCCCCCCCCCGTCTATGTTTAGTCCTAAAGGGACAGCCCCAGGTGTTCTTTTGGGAGAGGGAGACCCCGATGCTGCCAGGGATTCGATATCTGTGCCAGATGATGTATCCTCAAAAGATGAGGTGGTCTCATTATAGTTTTTACGTAGAATGGACCTAGGTCTTTTGCGTTTCATGGTAGATGCTGGAGGATTATTAAACCTCACATGCTTGGTCTGATGCAAAAATGGATTTCCACGTAAATAATCTTCCTGGTCCCTATGAAATGTTTTCATTTTCCTAGATTTTAATTCAGCGTCATATTTTTTAAGGTCTACCACTACCTTATTCAATCTAACTTCAAATGAAGGTTCTTTCTCAAAAACTTTTAATTTGTCCGCTAGAACAGTTATGCTTGTTAGCCCCCTGTCAATTGCCCTATTGTGAAAATTATGCAATTCTGTAACAAAAGCCATAGTGGCTTCCTGTTGTATTTTAGACCAGTTTTTGGTCAACTCATCATCCATACTATTAACATGGGGGATCGTACGAATACGTAACCCCCTGGGGGTAATGTTGGCGGCCTGATATGCCCTAAAGAGCTTGCTGTGCCATATATTTGCACGCAATTGTCTGAGCTGCTTGTTAAGATCATCAATCAAAATTTGACATGATGACTCCAGACTGCTTGATTCTATAGGTTCAATACTCCCATTATTATTGTTAGATAGACCAAAGACCCCAAGGTCTTCCCTGTCTGAAACCAAACCTGAAATAAGGTTTGATAAATCCATGCTAATAAATGCAATTGAAAAAATTATACCGTCAATGTTGGCATCAAAAACCTGAACCAAGACAGTCCAAAATAATTTTTGTATAAATAGCTGTCAATAATGGTTGCCTATGAACAGAATCACGACAGCTAGATAGCACAATGGACAATAACAGCAGAACATAATATCACGTAATGAATAAAAAAGAGCTGCGTCCACATCAATACCAAAGAATGCCAATGGTCTAAAAAAATAGTAAATACCAATTATTATAGTAAGTGCATATTGAGGGGGCCAAACAAGAAATAAAGCAAGAGCGGACAATATATGAAATTCAATATGAGCTGAATGGAAATCTAGATAACATTACCTAAATCAAAAATAATAAGGACAAAGGACCAACCCCAATGAGACCAAAACAAATAATTATCTGGTCACAATGATAACGAAAAGCAATCAATTCAAGAAGTATTATGTGTGTGTTTCATATGCCTGATTGTGTCAAATACTTAAACATCCCACAATAATAAAAAAATCGTAGGGAAATGATGTACATATATTGTAAACAACCTAGAATATTAGCATAGTACAAAAAAAGGCATACCACTGAATAACTACTACTAGATAGAATTGGCTAGTAGAAAAAAGTGCATGGATAATAATCCATACTAATATGATGTGTTAGAACCATGATGAAATAGTTCAGGACCAAACTAACCCAATTATATAGGTAATATATTCAATGTGTAGAAAATCTGAATATAGATCCACAATTGGAACACACAAAAGAAAAGTATAAACCCTAAGCATAAATATGAATAGCAATAATCACATATAGTATCAATTGCAAAAACAATACCATATCTATTGATGAAAAAAGGAGATACATATGTCCATAGGTAATAATAACCCGAGACCTGAAATATCAGCAATGACTGTCATATAACTGTCATATAACAAATTATTGTAATTATCTCTTAAAAAATATATGAATGGAGCACATATTAGAAACTATATTGATCAAAATTGACATACAAAAACACAATCCCCAAATATGAAGAAGACACCAAACTACTGAATGTATAATTCAAGACAATATGCAAGAACAAGGTAGATATTGTCATGAGTATCAACTCAAATAAGCATATAACTATATAAGCAACAATAAGTTGGGTCTAGATAAATGTTAACAAAAAACATATAGACCCAATATACAATATTTATTGCTTAGTAAAATGCATCAGAAATATAGTGAATAACACTAACTAGAGTTATATGCGTGCTTAACCAGGGCACAAAAGTATGTCCGTGATATACTAATGTTTTAAAGTCAAATGTTTGAAAAAGAAGAATGTAGTAATAGATTCCACAAACCACGTAATTGGAAGTCCAAAGCAGTATGTTGCGCAGCGTGGTTATAGATGTTAAATGACTGAAAAAGTACATGTAGTTAAATAGTCCACACACACTTGCTCAAAAAGTCCAGCAAATGTTTAAAATGCGCAATATGGCTCCCAAATTAACTGCAAGACCAAGATGTATTTAGGCCATACACAAACAGTTAAAGAAAAAATCACATAGCATTCTTCATAGCAAACAGATGATACTTGATAGTGTATTAATCCTCAGAAGTGTAAATAAAGTATATACATGACATAACGATCCATGTCCCGGACCATCCAAATGATGTCGCAGTGAACCCACGAAAAAAATCAAGTAATCAAATGAGACGACAGTTCAGTGAACATATATTCCACAAAAACCATCCCAATAGCGTCGCTATAAAGCACGCAAAAAAGCAAATATGGATGCCAATACGAAGACAGTTCAGTGAATACATACTTGCCAAAAGTCACAAAAAAATAAAAAAATCAACAGATTGGGAGCACAGAAATTCAACCCAATAATGATACCTTGCACTTGCATATAGTCCCCATTCCATATACGATTAATGTAAAATGAATCAAATCTTCAGGTTAAGCAAATTAGTCCATACGCATTCCAGCATCAGACGTTAGATGAAAGTAAATGCAGAGTGACTAGACACGCACATTGTAACCAGAATGGTGACATCGGAAAATCACTCTATACTTAAGATATGCACAAAAGCATATCTATAGCAGGATGGTAGGTGGATATAAATCCACAATAAGATAAATAGTAAAAATGTGGATCACAAATGGGAAAATTACATAGCAAGTAATAGCTGCTACAACGAATGCCTGTAGCAGCATCGAAGTCACAGGCCCCAGCAGGAAGTCAAAGGAGGAGTATCAGGAAATCAGGTCCCCTGCACGAGAGCAAATGCCAGGCTCAGCAAGCAAATACAGTAAAAAACACAAAGAGCCAGCAGAAGTGACTTAAAAGATATTTGTATTCACAAATACATACAGCAAAGACAAACCGGTTTCGGCTGGAACAACACAGCCTTCCTCAGTGTATAGAAACAAATCACAAAAAACATGCTGTTTAAATAATATAAAGCCATTTCCCATTGGTTGAACATTCATAAATATTCATTAAGTCAAGGGGGGAAATAAACTCCCAAGCTTAATAATCCACTTATTTTTAAATTATCCTAATGTAATTCAATTGTTGGATAAATTAGAATGATATATATATATATATATATATATATATATATATATATATATACAGGTTCCGTTCAGAAGCTCGAAAAACTGTAATCTCGAATTTCAGCATTTCGAGCCCAAGAAGCCGAATCCACATAATAGCAAAAGTTTAGAAGCGCAAAATTCAAAACCTCGAATACTGGAGGTTTTGAATTTCACGCTTCTAAAGTTCCGCTATGGTCATATATTCAAGTAAATGTGTGTGTGTGTTAAGGGGTTTGGGTAGGGGCTGTGGTGTGTGTCAGTGTGTTTTGTTGCTGTGATGTGTGTGTGTGAAGAGAAAGTAGCTTGTGTGGTGGTGTTTTGTGTGTGTTTGTATGTAGTGCGACCTCGGAGTGAGAATATTTAAGTGGGGGGGTGTGGGGGGTGCAGGTGGGCTTGCCCCCATGCTTACATGTAGTAGAGTGATTGTGTATGTTTGTGTGATGGATGGTGTGTGTGTGTGTGTGTAGTAAAACCATGAAATTCAAAACCACTGGTATTCGAGGTTTTGAATTTCGCGGTTTTTAGTTTTCATTGTTTTGTGGATTCGACTTCTTGGGCTCGAGATACTGAAATTCGAGATTTCAGTATTTCGAGCTTCTGAAGTGAATATATATATATATATATATATATATAGATATATATATAGATATATATATATATATATATAGATATATATATATAGATATATATATATAGATATATATATATATATATATACACTGTTGGACGGATTAGAAGAGATGAATATGGAAAAATACTGTATGGCTTTTATGATGAGGGTGATGATATTCTCCAAAATAAAAGTGGTATGATTTGTTTGAATGTTATTTACAGTAATTGGTGAGCTAAAAGAGAAGAATTTCTGTGCTTTCTGTGCAGAACCTGCATGTCCTCCCTGCATTTGTATGGGTTACCTCTGGGTGCTCCGATTTCCTCACACTTTCAAAAGAAATGTGTCTGGAGTGTTTCTCTCTCTGGACATCTGCTGAAAATAGAGGCTTTCCGAGAAAACAAATATTAAAGAATTGAATGTATTAAACACAATAATTAAAAAAGTGGGAAACTAATTAAAGAATAGACAGGAATACAATAGGAACATTACATTCAATTGCAACTGCCTATATAATGTTATTATATCTGTTAACTTTGATTTAAATTAGAGCATAGCTGTCTTTAGCCACCAGTGAACCCTGCAGCTGCTGGGGGCCCCCTGTTCCTGGGAGGCCCCCAACCACAGCAAGTTATCTTATCTTGATATTTTGAAACATGTCTGTCAATCCTACAGAAGTTAGTACAGAAATCTTCTTTACTGAATAAACAAGATGGGTAATAACTCTTATTTATATCTCCTTTAAATTTCAAAGATATCTCTGGTTATAGTAACAGTGTTTTGTCAAGCAACTGGCTTCATAATTCCATTAAATATTTTACCACAGATATAGAGTCACTGGCCTAGTTAAACCTTGATGGTAGACATTCTCTCCATTAAAATTGACAACATAGCCAGCTTTAGGTACCTGCAATACCAGTGGCTGCAAGGAGCTCCCCTTAATCAGCCTTGACTGTGTGGGGGGCCCACAAAAGCTGCTGATGTCTGGGGAAAAATTAGGAGAAAAAATGTATTCATTTTTGGATTATGCTCTTTAACCTGAACAGGGCTGTGATATTACACTGTTAGGATAAAGCTGATAATGAACATGAACAAGATAAGCACTAGAGAGATCAGCAGCCCAGAGTGACTGATCTCAGTGCAAACAATGGCTTTTAAGAAGAGCTGACGCTTTTGATCTTCATGGATGGTTTTCTTTTTCAGGGAGTTTTATAAATACTGATAGAAAGCCAGATACTACAACTTTCAATTTCTTTACTGAAGAATTTAGCACAGTGCCAATAACAGCAGAATGTAGGCTCAAAATCAAGAACACATTTTAAATATTACTCTAATTTAATTAAAAAGTTAATAGAATAACACCTTTACATCAACATCCTTTTTTTGGACAATAAGTATAAAACTCTGATGTCTGGATTTATTAACTATTGGTAATGCTGAATGATTTACAAGCAAATCAAACTTTTCATAGGTTCATAGGTAGGTACTAGGCTATCGGCCCTGGGGCCCATACAAGCCCAGCCAAAAAGGTACCCTGGCTTTTGCCACCCAAGAAAATAATTTTCCTGTGCCACTGTCTAGCAGAGCCACAGAGGTGATCCCTGGGGTGAATTTCCTATTTCCCATCCAATCATCAAGATTTTTCTTAAAGAGTGCTAATGAGGAGCTTTGTTTGATATAGATAGGTAGTTTATTCCAGAGTATGGGAAGTCTCTGGGACAGGAATCTATCCCTCCGGCATGTTCTGTTTATTGTGGTGACAAGGTTTAGGTCCCTATTGCGTGTAGCTCAGAGGGATTGGGATTTCTTTAAGTGGAGCATGTCCAACAGCTCTGGGTTTGACATAGCTTTGTATGTTAGACAGAGATCACCTCTGAGTAGGCGTTATGCGATGGAGTAAAGCTGGAGTTTTTTGAGATGGTTAGCGTATGGCATCTGTTTGAGGCCAGTAATCCTCTTTGTGAGGTATTTCTGTGGCCTTTTATAAAGGACAAAGCAAAATTATGAGCAAAAATCAGGGAAGCTCTGTGAAATCAGGGACAGTGACAAGTTCACATTACTCCACACTGAGGTAAATATAAATGACATATCCCTGCTGCTGTTTGACAACTGCTAAACATCAGTCACTGATCTGGTGTGGAAGTACCAGTGTTGCATAATGTATTGCTATTCGTGTGTGTGTGTGTGTGTGTGTGTGTGTGTGTGTGTGTGTGTGTGTGTGTGTGTGTGTGTGTAAAATATCAATGAATTTTATCTGTGCACACACCCAGTAATGCCAGAAAACATACATTATTCTTCTGGGTATCAGTAAAAATGTTGATAATGAATAACTATATTTCAAAAGTAACATATAAAATATTTGCATCAGGATTTTACATTTCCCCCAGACAAGTCAGGGGGGAGGGGGACCAGATTCCCACTGAGGAGGTGGAACAAATAATTAGAAATGTCCACTCAGATTTAGATGTGGAATCTTACAGGAACTTGGATATGCTTTCTAATTCCTCTGTAAAATATACGGTGTTAACAGAGAATAATTTCTCTGTTTACAATTTCACGGATATAGATATAAGCAAAGAATATTTTGATTTGTTTACAAGAGGCATGCATTTTGTACCAGCACGACCATTTAATTTAGAAGCAGAGTTAATAAATCTTAAAATGTTTGTTAGACAGTTGAATTTGTTATTGCACTTCAAGGGTCAACCTTGTTTGGACACTGCACTCTCCAGAAAGAGCACTTTTAATCCTCCTACACACCCTTCTATTAGGGTGTTTGAGGAACTGGTGGAAAGAGATATAAGGGTCATTAATACCAGAAAATCTGTTACAGTTTCTCAAAATTTTAGTTTGAATGAAACTAATTTAATAAGGTTTCTTAAGGAGGAGAGATGCAGGGTGATGAAGCCAGATAAAGGGGGGGGGGGGGGTTGGTCTTGATGTACACCACACACTATGATACATACATTCATTGCATGTTACAAGACTCTGAGCAATATGATTTAATATCTAGAAATGAGTTGCATATAGCATATTCAAAAATTAACTATATGTTAATAGATCACCTTTTGCAAGGAGCTATTAATGAAAAATTGTACAACTATTTATTTGTACATAAACCAAGAACCCCAGTAATTTTTGGTATTCTGAAAACCCATAAAGGGTTGGATCCATTAAAATTTAGACCAATAGTTTCTGGTAAAGGAAGTATCACAGAACCTTTAGGTAAATTTATTGATTATGTGCTTAAGCAATTTGTTACATCTTTAAAGTACATATGTAAAGATTCTTGGGATTTCCTAAAAGGTATAGGAGTTCAATTATACCACCCTGACCTTTTAATGGTAACTACTGATATAGTACAATTGTTTCCCAGCATACCCCACTTAACGGGTCTTGATTGGTTTAATGAGGTGTTGGTAAATGAGGCTAAGCTTAATGCAAATGTCTCTAATTTATTGGTTGAATTTATGGAAATTGTGTTAAAAAACAATTTTATTTGTTTTAATGGTGAGGTATAAAAACAGAAGATGGGCGTTGCGATGGGTGCTTCTTGCGCCTCCACATATGCGAATATGGTATTGCATAAATGGGAGCAGACCTTTATATTCAAAACGGACTGGGTAAAGTATATTAAACACTACGTTAGATACCTGGACGATATATGTCTTTTATGGTGTGGGACAGAAATGGATTTTCAGAAATTCATTAGTTATATTAATTCCACCACCTCATTTTTGGTCTTTACACACTCTGTTAGTAATCAAAGTCTGGATTACCTGGATGTTACCCTAGTCAAAGATACCATTAATAACAGGTTCGCCTCAAGAGCATTTAGGAAGCCAACATATTCTAATTCATACCTACATTTTGAGAGCAGCCATCCTTTCTATCTAAAGAAAGGAATCGTTAAAGTGCAGCTTATACATGCTTCCAGAATGTCCAGTACTACAGAATATTTTTTAGAAGAGGTAAACTTTTTGAAGGCGAGGTTTTACGAAAGAGGTTATCCTGTTTCATTAGTCAATGATTTGGCCCTGGATGTTTGCACATATAGGGAGGAGAAGTATCCACCTTACTAGAGTCTACTATTACACATGTAGGCAGCTTGGACACTAATTCTCAAAAATTTGAACAGAATATTTATGCACACACATTTTCCATTAATTCCAACTTAATAGAGGAAGCAATATTAAGATATTGGCCAGTTCTCACATTACATGAAGAGTTATTAGAGAGATCCCAGAGCACCCCAAATTTATCAGACATAGAGACTAATTTGAAAGAAATATTTGAAAGAAAGCAAATGGCAGATACTGTTTGCATTGGACGTAAGAACGGAACATATAAGTGTGGAAGGTGCAAACAATGTTCTGCCATTTTTAATGGTCATATTTTACACATTCCATCAAGAAAATATGTATGTCAGGCAAATGGTTACTTTAACTGCAACACGAAATATGTTGTTTACCTAGGTCTTTGCTTAAAATGTCAAAGCTTCTACATAGGGAAAACAGAAAGGACATTAAGGAGAAAAATTTACGAGCATTTTTACGACATCTCCAAGAAAAAGGAATCTAATGCCTTTTATAAGCACTCTATGTCCTGTCCCAATATGGAGCTTAAATTTATTGTTTTAGAGCAGGTAATACCTGACGGTAGAGTGGGTGACTGGGAGACCAAATTAGAGTATAAGGAACTTATATGGCAGTTAAAGTTGGATGCTGCAAAATGGCCAGGATTAAATGAAAGTATGTATTTAAGTAGTATTTTGAAATTAAGAAGGGCCAAGTTATGAATTTAATGTAGATAATATTATTATTTAATTAGAGAATAGTTATATGACATTATTTCATTTTATTTTATTTTCATCATTAGTTTTGTTTTTATGTAATAATAGAAATGTAATTGTTCAACAATTTATTTGGTTATTTACATAATATTTAATATTTAATATCATGTTTATATAACGCAAGTTTTTAAAGGATATATTTATAAGTTATTTGTTTGGATTCATATATAATAACATAGTTTTTAGTACTCAGCTCTTAAAATGAGCTATTTACTAATTGATTTTAATTAATGGATCACATGATCATTTTCTGCTTGTTTAAATAAGATCAGCTGTTTTATGGATTTTATCTTGATAAAGCTCAGTATTGCACTGAGCGAAAGCGCTTGATAGACTTGTTGTGTGATTCAATAAATTTGTTTGTTGGATATTACTTATTGGGCTCCCATTTTTTCCTGCTGTGGATCATACCCTTGAACATATTAAATATATCACAGAACATTCACATACTTAGATCGTCTAAGACTCTGGGGCCCCCCACTCCTCAGACTACATAAATGTATACATGGGGCTCCATTAATCATCCTTCACTGTGTGGGAGACCCCCAAAAGCTGTTGCTGGTTATGGAAAAATGAGGAAAAAACATATTACTTTTCTAATTACTCTCTTTAACCTGAACAGGGCTATAACATGACTCTGTTAGGATAAAGCTGATAATGGCTGATGCTCTCAGCTACACCCATTCTATAACCAGCCCTGGTTGGATGTGTATGTGTACAGAAAGCTTCTTTATGTTATGTGTGTGTGGGGTGGATTGTGTGGTTCTTACTTCTTTGATTTTAATCACAGTCAAACCTTAATGTATGCACATGAGGTTGTTATAGCTGGTGTTTGGGCTGATGACAGTGTGTTCATTGTTTCTTTTACTTTTTTTTCACACACCTCAGAGGTGTACAAAAAAGGTTACTCTAGCTTGTGTATGGAGCAGTGCACTGTCTAGGAGCAATAGAGTAGAATACATTACCATAATCATTATTTTTTCACTTTTCTCACAATCACACTTCAAGCATGTATACAGCTATCAACATTTGACAGTTTGTGTTGAGGAGTGAGGAGGCATGGTATGCATATGTATGAGAGCAGTCACTTGAAATACATAACTATGGCATTTTGAACCTCTCTTTATATCCCAGTTTACTGTAGCTCCAGAAGGGTGCATAGGTAGTCTTTTGGGAGGCTGGTGAGGCAGGCAGTTCCCAAGTAGGACCTATGTATCCAGACAACAATTGGCTTGTTAGTTTATTGTGAGCTACTATTTTGTCATCTTTTAACATTAATCTTTGGGTACAACTTATATCTTCCTTGAAAGAAAAAAATAAAACAACAAAAATAAGACTGAAATCCTTTTCTTTCTCATGTTTTTTTTTTTTTTTTTTTCATTTGTTTGTTTAGGTCATCACTGCATTAAATGGCTGGGAAAATGTACTAAGATACATCCCAGAACATCTATAACCCTATGGCTTCTTGGGTCCTGGTTTATTTGAGTTATTTCCTAAATGAATATTACTGTTCTGTCTTGGTCAGGAAAGGTGTTTTGAAAGGATGCAAGGAAAACTAAAGCTGAACAGCAACATCATTTCTTTTCTTAATCATAATTTCTGTTCAAGCTATCACCAAGTGGAAAGGTTGTGTAAATAAAAAGAAAAAAAAAAACTTTAAAATGCCAAATGCTTTCTCAGAGCATATAGAAAGTTCTGGCTTCTTTAAGAAACTGAAGAGTAAGGCAAAATTTGAGAAAAGGAAGAAAATGTAATGTGCATGGTTTAGGGAGCGTAAGATGGAGGGAAATGGGAAGACTGGTAGGTGTGTGGGGAGATAGTTGAAACAGTAGGCCTAGAGCACCATTTCGCCAACGTCTTGACCTGTACATAGAGCTGCTGAAAAGTATCATTGTTGCAACTAAGTGCCAGTAACTGCAAATGCCTCTTAGTGAGATGGGCCAACCTAGTGTGGTACAGGAGCCTGTTGTAATGTAAGAGTATTGTAGCAACAGGTCAGTCTGTGTGTAGTACTCCTAAAGGTGTGCAGCACAAACTAAAAAAGTTGCTTAGAAAGTGTGGCAGTGACAGGTTGATCGCTAGATTGGAAGTGCCTTGGGGGCCCCCAACTTGACATCTGCGGAGGGCCCCCAAAATGCTAACACTGGTCCTGAATTAGAGATATAAATTATTTAATTAGCACACAAATAGGATGAAGCAATTATCTTATTTTATGCATTACATATTTTAATATTCTAGATACTACCTCAGCATTTTATACTAAAAACAACAATGTTTTCACTTGTCTCTCTTTTTTTTTTTTTATTATTTTTGTCCATAGTTGACCATCCAGTTCTGATAGCATTTCTCTTCAAGGAAGTTAAGTTCCAGTCCATATCCTCCACTTTTTTCAATATGTTTATTTTTCTTAGTATATTCCCATGCATCTTCTAGCATGTTGAAAGTTTTTTGTCAATCTGGCAGGAAGGTTTTTACTTTAGCTGGGAAAATAAGTTGCTCTGTAATGTTCAGTTTCTTTAAATATTTATCAAAGGAATATAAGTTTTTCTCTTTGCCATAAGAGTAGAAGAAAAATCATTGTCAATCTGATATTGTTTTCTTTTATTTTAATGAGAGAGTTTGTCCAGGCAGTCTTCAACAGCAATGGTGGTATTCAGTAAAAGTCTACATGATAATTTTGGCCATTTGTGCATCACAGAGTGGTGTGCACATGGCTGTGAAAAGTTTAAGATTCAGTAAATTCTGCATAGCAGTGTGCATTCACGCACACATATATGGAAACATTCATGGTATGCAAATTACAACATAAGTAGTTGAATTGTTATGCTAATAAAGCAAACAAACATGGTGCAGCAATTTAACAACATCCAAAGCAAGCGTGTAGACTCCGTGTTCATGTTGGACGTGTATGGCAAAACTTTCAGAATACAGCCATGGAAAGGAGTCTACACAGAAACAAGAGCAAGTAAAGGCTCTTACTTTTGTACAGAACTGATCTTAACATATAACACCATGCATATTGTTACCTAATTACACATTGTGGATGATAGAGAATCAGAGTAACAAATATAAATGTACTTTTTAAAGTACTATAACATAAGTGCAGCTTTGCTATCCACCCCCGAATGAAGAATATACTCATCAGTAATGCAAGCTGCTAAAATGTTTAAATGTCATGAAACAGACTATTATACTGTAATGTAAGCATATGAAGTATGTAACTGATGGATTACAGTCCCATTTTATTAAAACAAGTATTTCTCTATTACAGTATTGGGGTTCCTTGCAGTTTCTCTGCCTACACAGTTGCTAACCATGTATATTCCAGGCCATCAGCATGGTGAAGAAGCAAATGAGGTCAAAACTCATTAGAACTGTTGAATCTCAAAAAAGAGTAACCATGTATGAATGCTCGTGTTGAATGTAAGGCAACAGTGAATGTTGACACCAATGGGATGTGTCAGTTTACACTTGCAGAGGTAAACATTTAGGGCTGTGATGGGTGAAAGTGCATGTATGCAATGCACAGTTCCCAAGTTGTGTGTCATCCTTGTTATTTGGTTATTTAAATGTGTGGTTTCTGTCCAGTTATTTATTTTTTTTACTATGCCATTGTTTATATGATACAGCACTTAGTGCAACCATGCGAAACAGAGGAATGAATGACAGGTTTCACTGGGTTGTTGTGTATCTATTCCTGTGGCAGCACATGTATGTGTTATGGCTGGAATGTAAATGGTCCTGGGTTTGACTACAGGGTGGGTGTGCAACCTTTCCTTCATTTTTTTATGGTCCATATTTGCACAATATCACAAGAATGGAGAAATTATCAGTTTTGCCTATGCTTACCTTATTTATGTAAAGGTGCACAGAAGTGCACATAGTGCACTAATGAGCAAGCAACAGGTGTGTATAGTAAATGATAGTTATAGCATAATTAGGTGAATTGCATGTTAATGAACCAATCCAACACAGTGGAACTATTCAATAATCTATATGCCTCCATGCAAGTGTTTCCTCAGTCCTTCAATACCATTAGAGTAGAGACAAAGAAATTTTAACTGACACAATGCTAGGGGCAGCTGCAACTATTCTACACCTGTATAGCTAGAGGTTGAAGCCAATGATGCTGATGTTGCTGACAATAGGCCTAGGTCGAGAAGGAGAAGAGTGTTCAGGCCCAGGTAACTTTCCAGGTGCTAAATGAGCTGGAGATTGTAGAGTGCTACAGGGTGGACAGGGACACATTACAAGAACTCTGTGAGCTGTGCCGCTCTCAACTCAGAGCCAACTGAGGGGAACCCTTCCCAGTCGAAACTAAGGTATGTATAGCCCTTAGAATATCAGCTACTGGTACTTTTCAAAGACTGTCGGGGTCAAGATGGATGTTTGACAGGCATCACCCTCCAGGATCCTCCACCATTTTCTGGAATACATGCCAGTGGGCCAGCAATATGGAAATGTTTTACAGTGTAGCGCACTACCCTGAAATACCGGGTATCACAGATTGCACTCTTGTACACTGTGAGGATATCAGGTATTGTTATCTGTGCTGGCATGTCTGGCTGTAGTTTTGTAAATATTTGTAAATAATTATTACTTACCCTGTGTTATAAATGTCAGCATGACTAGCTATAATTTTGTAAATAAGTTTGTGTTTTTAATTGTTTCTTTGATTTGTATAAGATGCTTGAATCAAACAGTGTTATTCTGTCAAATGTACATATTTTTTTAAAAAGAATTCTGAATGCAGGTTATGCCAGTCAGCTGACCTGTAGGTGATGTCATCGTGTGCCAGAGCTGAAAGGAATGGAAACTCTGCAGCAGATTTTCTTGCTTACTTCTGAAAAGTCTGAAATGAGAGAGTAGAATTGTCATAACAGCTTTCTTGGAGTTAAAAATTCTGCCATAAAAGCAGGTTCTGAGTTAGTTGCAGTTGTTAACAGTTGAGTTGAGTTGTTGTAGCAGTTGTTAAGTTTAGTTTAGTAGTCAGTGGTTGTTTTCCAGATCAGAAGTTATCACTCAGGTTTTTCAGAGCTGTTCAGCAGAAATAATAGGATTTGCTGTTCCAGTCACTGTGGACCAGACAACAGACTGAAGAGTGGACATATATTCTAATTTTGCCAGCAGAAGTAAGAGAATCATCTTGCCTTGCTGGCCTAATGAGATTAGACAGGGACAGTTAATCTTTAGACAACTAGGAAGCTACAGTTAGATAGTTAGATTTATTTCTTAATCAGTGTGAAACCAATCCTTCAGTGTTATTTTCACAATTCCTGTATGTAAAACTTTGTGGTTTATTGAAATAAATTATTCAGTTTATATATGTTTTAAATCGTGTTTATTTATTAAATATTTTCATACTTCTATTATAGCTGGTTATTTAGAAAGTACGTTTAGTAACCTGAGAGTGTTTATGCTTATTGTGGTAATACCAGGGCCACTCTATAAAGCTTGACTGCTTAGATTACATTCTACCTTACATATGAAGAGTTATTTTATCTAATATAATTGAACACCCCCTTTTGAATGGTATTGTGGTATTTTGACTGGCGGCAGTATTACCATGTAATTTGTGAAAGAGGACATAGCAGGTAAATCTGTGCCAGTCTTTCTTAAGAGTGTTTGTATGTGTGAATATTAAATATTTAAGAGTGAGTGTGTCAAATACCTAAACAAGGGCACAGTGCTAGGCAATGGCTGAAGTGCAGACTCATTTTGGGACGTGGAGTGAAGCATATAGTCCAGTCCCGGGTTTGGAGTCTGTTCCCAATGTACCCTTAGGGAAAGTGTGTGTTCTATCCCTGCTTTCATTGACACTCCTTTACCAGAAACAGTGTTGAGGATTGAAGATCCTTAGTTACTTCCCCAGGTTTAAGTAGGGGGTTGTCACATTATTTGCTGTCAGAGTGGTGAGATATTTTAATTGAGCTTTGGTAGCTTGTAGGTAGTTGTCACTGGGGTGTGCAGTCTCGGTAGCCACAAGATAAACATATAGGGTTTCATTTCTTAACAGTTCTAGTTATTTTTTAGTTAGGTTAGTTAGGGATAGCAGGCAAAGATATCAGCAGAGGATTATATCAAGCTGACCAGGAACCAGTTGGCCAAGGTCTGAGAAGCCAAATGACTGGTGCATGCCAACCTGGCTAAGGAAGAAATTATCTCAGCCTTAGTTGCAGCCACAGATCAGACCAGCAGCTTGGAGGAAATCCAGTTTGGCATTTGGGATAAGCAGCCTTCCAAGACAAGACGATGTACTTTTCTTCAGAGGACTTAAAAATTTGTTTGGAGTTAAGGACAATCAAACTGGAGGCTGAAGAAAGGGAGAGAGAGAAGCAGTGTTAGTATGAGCTGCAATGTTTGGAGGTTGAGAGGGAGAAGCAGCATCAGCATGAACTGCAGACCAAGAAAGGTATAGCTGTTACTGGTCAATATCTGAGTTGCTTGGTGTCTGCTACAAACCTACAAATCAACTGCATTACTAGCTGAGTTAAGTACAAACTTGCAGTGTTAAAGATTGTATTGCATTTTATTTTTCTGTACATTTAATTGTTTCATTGAATATTGTGGTTAGTGTATCTCTGTAGTTTATTTTTTTATTTAATTGTTTCATAGAATACTGTGGTCTCTCTCTGTCTCTGCTGTTAGTGGGGGCTGTTGTGTTTCACTTCATTGATATTCAGTGCTAAACTCTTAGCCTAGAAGGTTTATTTGTATTTATTACTGCTCAATATCTGAGTTGTCTGGCTTCTGCTATATACCTACTGCATTACTAGCTGATTTAAGTACAAATTTGCAGTGTTAGAGATTGTACTGCATTTTTCTGTGCATTTAATTGTTTCATTGAATATTGTGGTCTCTGTCTCTCTCTAGTTATTTATTTTTCTATTTAATTATTTCATACTTCATGTTTCACTACTATTAAACAAAACCTAACTATACTTCTTGTAACATTTAATTAATTATGTTTTAATTGATGTTTTATCTTTTTTTTAATTGTTGATTTTATTGTGGAGCTTTTCTCCCCAGGCCTCCACTGAAAAAGGACCTGTGTCCAGTCAGATTTTCCCAGTCAACAAATGTTAATAAATAAATAAAAATAACAAATAATTCATAGAAAACTGTGGTCTCTCTCTGTCTCTGCAGTTAGTGGGGGCTATTGTGTTTCTCTTCATTGATATTCAGTGTTAAACTCTTAGCCTAGAGGGTTTCTCTGTATTTATAAGTGTTAGTCATATCTCTGAATTTATTACTGCTCAATATCTGTGTTGTTTGGTTTCTGCTACATACCTACAATCATCTGCATTACTAGCTGAGTTAAGTGCTAACTTAAAGTGTTAAAGATTGTACTGCATTTTATTTATTTGTGTATTTGTTTCATTGAATATTGTGGTCTGTATCTCTCTGTAGTTATTTATTTTTCTATTTAATTGTTTCATAGAATACTGTGGTCTCTCTGTCTCTGCAGTTAGTGTGGTGCATTGTGTTTCATTTCATTGATATTCACTGTTAAACTCTTTGCCTAGAGGGTTTCTCAGTATAAGTGTTAGTCACATATCTTTGAATTTATTAATGCTCAATATCTGAGATGTTTGGCTTCTGCTATGTACCTACAACCTACTGCATTACTAGCTGAGTTGAGTACTAACTTGTAGTGTTAAAGATTGCACTGCATTTGTTTTTCTGTACATTTAATTGTTTCATTGAATATTGTGGTTTGTGTCTCTCGGTAGTTTATTTTTATTTAATTGTTTCATAGAATATAGTGGTCTCTCTCTGTCTCTGCAGTTAGTGGGGGCTATTGTGTTTCACTTCATTGATAGTCAGTGTTAAACTCTTAGCCTAGAGGGTCTCTCTGCATTTTAATTGTTTCATATAATACTGCAGTCTTTTCACTCTGTCTCTGCAGTTAGTGGGGGCTATTATGTTTCACTTCATTGATATTCAGTGTTACACTCGTAGCCTAAAGGGTTTCTCTGTATTTATAAGTGTTAGTCAAATATCTTTGAATTTATTACTGCTCAATATATGAGTTGTTTCACTTCTGCTACATACCTACAATCTACTGCATTACTAGCTGAGTTTTATTACAAACTTGCAGTATTAAAGATTTTATTTTTCTGTGCATTTAATTGTTTCATTGAAAATTGTTGTCTGTGTCTTTCTGTATTTTATTTTTTTATTTAATTGTTTCATAGACTACTGTGGTCTGTCTCTGCAATTAGTGGGGGCTATTTGTTTCACTTCATTGATATGCAGTGTTAAACTCTTAACCTAGAGGGTTTCTTTGTATTTATAAGTGTTTGTCATATATCTTTGATTTTATTACTCCTCAATATCTGAGTTGTTTAGCTTCTGCTACATACCTACAATCAACTGCATTACTAGCTGAGTTAAGTACAAACTTGCAGTGTTAAAAATTGTACTGCATTTTATTTTTCTGTGTATTTGTTTCTTTGAATATTGTGGTGTCATCTGTAGTTATTTATTTTTTAATTTAATTGCTTCATAGTATGCTGTGGTCAATCTATGTCTCTGCAGTTAGTTTCTTACCCGCCCTCCCTGTTCTTGTTCTGGTATTAATCTTGGTGGCTTTGGAATTGCCCACCCCTCCTGCAAATTTGTGGTTGAACACTCCTCCTGGGTTTAACTCATTTGCTCACTCAACCAAGTACAGTGAGATCATATTTTGACTTCACACACTCCTACCAGTCCCATCTGTTCACCTCTATCTCAGCTCTATTTCAGTCTAGTGTCACTAGATCATCCTTCCTAATACAGAGAGAACATTTGTGAAGGGCAAACCACTTACATCCTTAATTTTTATTTGTCTTCAGTTCCTCCTTTCTCCCTTTCCATTTTCAATAAATAAATAAAATAAATAAATAAAAAAATTCTAAGCTTGTTTCCTGCCTTTCCTGTAACTAGTCTAGTCCATATACAGATTTGCTATAATCTGGACTGTTTGTAAGTTTATGAGCCCCCCCCCCCAAGCCTTTGTGTTGGAGGGAAGCCTTCTAGCTTATCAGTGGGAGTGGTAAGCACTAAGTAGCCTATCTACCACAAGTGTGGTTTCTGGCCCAGAAATTGTAGTTTATTGGCTGTTTGGCAGTTTTTCCATCTCTTTCAACTTACTGGTTTAAAAGCCCTTGTTTGCACTTGTTTCCCATCTTTCCTGTAACTAGTCTAGTCCAGATACAAATTTGCTGTATCCAGGGCTGTTTGTAAGCTTTTGAGCCCCCCAAGCCTTTCTGTGTTGAAGGGAAGCATGCTAGCTTATCAGTGGGAGTGGTAAGCACTAGGTAACCTATCTACCACATGATCCAGGTACAGATTATTAGTTTTAGCACTTGCATTTGCTTATTCATGCTCAGCACTTGTTCAGAACTTGTTTTTAGCACCAAATAAGCTAGAGATTACTACAGCACTCAACCTTCCTCTTTACCTAGAGGAAAACAGTTTTTGTACTTACTTCCCTCTCTTGCTTAGAGAAAAACAGCTCTTATACTCATTTTCCTCACTTGTCTAGAGGAAAGTAATTTTTTATTCAGGCATGTCCAATGGTCAGCTCCCACTGTTCTCTCCTGTTTATCTGATGAATCTGGTCATCTTGAGACACTGTAGCAATTGCCTCATGTACACAGACAACCCTCTCCTGCTACCACCCAACACTACAACCTGTGAGTGATGCACTTATCTAGCCAAACTGGAGGTAAAGCTCTCTCCAACCAAGACTGGACTCGACAGTCAAGATGAGAAGGTAAACTCTTGCACCACACCACACTCATCACATAGTCCCACTAAACCTACACCACCACAACTCACACATAGAAACACAAAAACATTCACAGAGGCTCTCAATAATAATCGGCTCTCAATAATAATCTGCTCAAGCAACAGAGACCTCCAAAGCAGAAACGCACGCAATCTCCACTTCCCAACACAACCCAAATGACACATAGCCCCCAGACTCAGTGTGCCAATAAACCCCACCCTATAACCCAAACCAATGAACCCAACACACTAGTCCTAGGTGACTCTATAGTCAGGCACACTGATGTCCCACTCACCAGTCTAAACAAGGAGAAAGTTACTGTCAGCTGCCTGTCGGGTGCCAGGATCTGCCACATAACCCATGCACTCAGGTTTCTCCACAACAAGTACAAATATGATTCTGTCATTGTCCATGTTGGTGTGAATGACCTAAGATGTACTTCCTGGACTACATGAAAAGAGACATGGAAGAGCTGTCCGATCTTGTAGCCCAGGCAGGTATGACCCTAGTCCTGAGTAGCATCCTGCCATTACCCAGAATGATACCGCAGTACAAGGACAAAATGATTGACTTCAACAATTGGCTAAGCTTCTGGTGTCATTCTAAGGGGATCCAGTATCTATCTGCTAGGGACGACATGGTCGACAGACCACGATGCTTTGCCAGAGATGGGCTGCACCTGTCGCCTCTTGGATTCTGGATACTGGCTAAGGCTCTTGCCGCCACAATGGTGCCTTTTTTTTAGGCAAGGTTCAAATGACAAATTCATCACCATAACAGGAACAGGCAAGCAAAAACTGAGGGTAATGCTACTCAATGCTAGAAGTCTAAATCTCAAAATGCACTCACTTGAGGCACTCCTTACGATATCTTTGCAGTGACTGAAACCTGGTTCATGGTTCTAGAGAGCACCACCGCATTACCAGGCTATAACTCATACCACACTTTTCCGCCATCTAACCTGGACCAGAACACCAAATGCAGAGGTGTGTCCATATTCATTAAGGATATCGACACCTCCAGGCTAGTTGTGCAGGATTATGCATCCGAGGTTATCCAAGTGCAAGTAACTCTAGGTATAACTGCAGTCCAAGTTGTAGCTTGCTACAGATCGCCCACCATGCCCCAGGATTCCCACTCCTCTTTTCTTGATATACTGGAAAATATTAGGGTTCAACCAAATACCCTAATAATGGGCGATTTCAACTACCCCAACATTAACTGGAAAAACTCCTCATGTACCAACTCCTTCACACAATACTTTCTGGAATTCATAAATTCCAATGCCCTGGATCAACATATCCACACCCCCACCAGGGGCAACAATATCCTAGACTTAGTCATTACCAACATGATTGACCGGTGTTCCACACCTGAAGTCAACTCCTCATTGATCAGATCTGACCATAAGCTAATCACCCTAGCTATTTGTATCCCACCCCACCCACCATTAAAGAAACCATGGTAAAATAATTTCTTCAAAGCCAACTTCATGCTTCTTAAGACAGAAGTGGCAAACTTCATGACACCCATGCAGATGGACAATACAGTTACAACTGCTGAATCCTACACAAATGCACTCTATAAGCACTTACATGAGTGCATGGACCGTGCTATCCTAACCAGAACCGAGACGCTATCCTCCAATAAAAGAAGCCAATCTGGTAGTCACCTGCCATAAACAAACTCTACAATAGAAGGAGAAACTGTTGCAAAAGAGAGTAAAATCCCATGAGTGGAGGAGCTCCCTGGTCAGCCTCCGTAAGAAGCTGAGATTCCTTATAAGATCCTCCAAAGCTAGCTATGAAAACAAAATTGCCATTGATTCTAAGAGCAACCACAAAGCATTCTATAGCTATATCAAGAATCTCAATGGCAACACGCAGATCTGCTCTGAGTTACAGCACAATGGCACAAAAATTGCAGAACCAACTGATATTGCCAACATCCTGGCAGATAGGTTCAGTGCTAACTTTACCCCCCTCTCACTCCCTAAATGGCCCATGTCTATACAGGAAGAATGCAGAGTCTGTGTAATCACATCTATGTAGATAAAAGCTGCACTCTCTAAAACAAAAACACAGCATCCATGGGACTGGATAACATCCCAGGCTGCGTTTTACATGAACTTCAGAATGAACTGGCTCCCCACCTAAGCACCATGTTCAATCATAGTCTCACGTCAGGCTTACTGCCCACTGAATGGCGCACAGCAACAGTTATCCCAAACCACAAAGGGGGAGCCACCACTGATCCTGGGAACTCTCGCCGTATTAGCCTGATGAGCCTGGTCTGCAAGGCCATGGAACGTATCATAATGGAATTCATAAACAGACATTGGTAACCTCCAAACTCTGGACCCTACCCCATTCGGGTTTGTCAAAGGCAGATCATGCCTTCTGAACCTAATCAACTTCTTTAAGGCAGTCACCAAAGCCATAGATGAGGGTAAGGTGGTTCACACAGCCTATCTTGACCTCACCAAGGCTTTCGACACTATCCCCCATTCTGGAATTATAGCTAAACTCACTAAATTAGGTATAAATCCCTACATCACAAGATGTGTTTCCAACTGGCACACTGATAGAACCCACACTGTAAAAGTTGCAGACTCCAAATCTGACTTCAAACCAGTGACAAGTGAAGTACCACAGAGTTCAGTCCTGGGAGCTCTCCTGTTTGGTATCTACTTCTCTGAAGTACAGACTAACATAGAAGGCCTCTGACTAATGACGTTCGCATATGACTGCAAACTAGGAGCCATGATTGAGTCCCCAAATAATGTGTACATCCTACAGAAGGGCCTCACTGAGACAGATGCCTGGTGTCAGAGGCATGGCCTCAAGCTCAATGCCAAAAAATGCATTGTCATCCCCTTTGGTAAAAACTCGGTACCCATGAACTACAACATAAACGGCAGTCTACTTAATGCTGAATGTGTGATAAGAGATCTTGGGAAACAGGTGGACAGTAGTCTCTCCTTTGATAATCACATCGCCACAATAGTCAAGAAATCCTTCTATGTAGCACACCTCATCACAAAAGGCTTCTCATCCAAGAAAAAAGAGGTCATTGTTCCCCTCTACTTGACACTGATTAGACCCATTATAGAGTACAATGCCCCTTTTGGAATGTACCTCACAAGACATCTGCAGCAGCTATAAAGGCCACACAAGTACCTCACAAAGAGGATTACTGGCCTCAAACAGATGCCCTACACTGACTATCTCAAAAAACACCAGCTTTACTCTGTAGCATATCGCCTACTCTGAGGAGATCTCTGCCTAACGTATAAAGGTATGTTAAACCCAGAGTTGTTGGACATGCTACATTTAAAGAAATCCCAATACCTCCAGGCAACATGCTCTAGGGACCTAAATCTTGTCACCATAATAAACAGGACATGCTGGAGGGATAGAGTCCTATCCCAGAGACTTCCTATACTCTTGAACAAGCTACCCATCTATGTCAAGCAAAGTTCTTCATTAGGACTCTTCAAGAAAAATCTTGATGAGTGGATGGGGAATAGGAAATACACCCTGGGGATAACTTCTGTGTCTCTACTCGACAGTGGCACAGGAAAATAACTTTCTTGGGTGGCGTAAGCCAGGGAACCTTGTTGGCTAGGCTTACTTAGGCCCTTGGGTCGATAGCTACTACCTACCTATGAATCTATAAGAAAATGAGAGGCAGTCTAGGCAGAAACACAATGAAAAGGAGCTCCTAACCATTTAACAGGGTCATGGAAGTAATGGGGAATTGAATGACAAAACCCCATAAGCCATAAACGTCAGTAAATGTTTTCCTCCGTACAGGGAAGGAGATGACTTTGATAGTTTTATTTATATATTTGAGAGGGTATGTAAACAATGTAATGCTGACCAAGGGCTCTGGATATTGTTCCTGACTTCCTTTCTCTGTGGTAGAGCTGTTAATGCAATTGTTAAACTGTCTGATATTGATTATTTGAATTATGATCATGTGAAACAATGTTTACTGCATTGTTTTAAATTAACTCTTGAAATGTACAGAAAAAAAAATTGTGAACGTAGATGCAAGGCAGATGAAAGTATATGTGATTACATTGCTGATTTAAGTACTTACTTTCACAGGTGGGTGAGTGAGTGTCAGGTCACTACTTTTGAAGGACTGGAAGACTTTTTGATGAAGGATCAAACTGTCAGCACTTTACTTGAGGACATGAGGATCTGGTTGGCAGACCAAGACTGTAACACTGCAAATGTGTTGGGGAGAAAAGGGGATCCCTACTTGGCAAGTAGGACACCAGTGCATAAGAATTGAATACCCAGTACTGCACATGAACATAAGGGAACTCATGGAGGGCAGCCTAAACCACTCAACAGAGTTCACCAGTAATAGGGGAAGACCTAAGTTCAAGCACATGGTCAGGATCAGGGATTAGATGTTTCAAATGTAATCAGAGGGACCATGTAGCGTACAAATGTCCATTGCAGCAAGGTGAGAAACAAAAGGTGAAGGAGGCAGTAAGTAGGAATAACAGAATGCCAGTGATAAGTTGTCTGGAAACAACATAGGTGCCAGATTGTCACCAAAGTTGCATCCTATCTTAGTGGATGGAAGGCAGACCACTGCTAAGAGAGAGACAGCTTCTGATATAACCATTGTGAGGCCTGTGGTGGTTAAGCAGGAGCAGTAATTGTTTGGGCAGTCCACACCATTTAGAACTCTATGAGGGTCTCCATTCCAAATACCCTTGGCTAGAGGTCATCTTGACTGGAAGGATAGAAAAGGGAACAAGCAGCTAGGTGTGTATGAGGATATCCCTGCAGATGTCCTAATAGGGAATGATTTTGATAGTGTAGTACCTTTTGTGCATGCAGTGACATGCAGTCAAGCTTGGAGACAGGCACATAGATCTGGTGGCCTGGGGGAAACCCAGACAAATTCTATGTCTGAAACTGGGGCTGGCAATTTTGTTAATTCAGAGAGGGAGCTCCATGGAGCAGTGATCCTGAAGTTGAACTACAGCTTCTGGTAGGTGCTGTTGTTCCCATGGATATGGTGACTGCCAGGACAGAGGTGAGTAGTGTGTTTGAGGATATCCCTCCATATGTCCTGGTAGGGGATGATTTTGATACTGTAATGGCTTGTGTGCATGCAGTGACATGCAGTCAAGCTTGGAGACAGACATGTAGGTCTGGTAGCCTGGGGGAGACCCAGACAGATCTTATGCCTGAAGCTGGGGCTGGTGATGTGGTTACTTCAGGGAGGGAGCTACCTTGTAGCAGTGAGCCTGAAGGTGAACCACAGCTACTGGTAGGTACTGGTGTTTCCGGAGAGATGGTGACTTTAAGTATAGAGGTGAGTGGTCATATCCAGGCTGACAGTGAGCCACCACTGACAGAGGATACTGGACTTCCTTTGGAATGGGAGGTAGGAGGGGTCATGAAAGTAGAGTTGAGACAAGAACAGCTTTCAGACCCTATCTTAAGAGGTTTAAGGGAGGTGGCTAAGGAGGCACCTGATGCTCAAGAAAAAGGGGAGTTTGTATGCTGGGATGGAGAGTGGACCCTTGAGGGAGGGCTAGAAGGTGAGATAATGCAGCAGTTGGTAGAACCCAGAGCGTGCCATCTGGCACCTTTAGCCATTTTTCCTGACATTCCTCTTGTCAATAACAAAGGGATACTGTACAGAGTGTGGACCACTGAGATAGGGCTAGAAGGTGAGGTAATGCGACATTTGGTAGAGGTCAGACCCTAACATCTGGCTTTTCTAGCCATAGCCCATGATATTTGTTTTGCAGGAAACAAAGGATTATTGTATACAGAGTGGACTCCTAATGGAGGGCTAGAGGGTGAGGTAGTATGGTAGTTGGTAGACTCCCAGAACCTACCATCTGGAACCTGTAGCCATAGCCCATGACATTCCTTTGGTTGATAATAAAGAATTACAGAAAGTGGATCCCTGAGAGAGAGCTAGAAGGGAGGTAGTATGGCAGTTGGTAGAGCCCAGAGCCTAAAATCTGGCACCTCTAGCCATAGCCCATCACATTCCTTTTACAGGTCATATGAGCATAAATCATACCAAGATATGCATTAAGCAAATTTTTTATTGGCCTGGGATTGGAGATGTTAACTACATGGTAAACTTAGTAGGCAGGAGGTAGGGACATGAGTTGCATCATGTTAACCTAATGAAACCTTATCATGATAGGGAGGGCCTGGTGCTGAGTATTCACAGTGGATGGCAGGAGGAGTCTGAGGGGCATCTGCTGACTGATCTTCTCAGTAAGGATTGGATTGACACGTCTGTGGGAGCAGCAGCAATATCTCAGCAACTATCCCCTATTTAGGCTAATGACTTCTGAGCAGTGTTACAGGAATTTGGGGGCATGTTCTCCAGGAAACCTGGGTGTGCTAACCTAGTACAGTACCATGTGGATACAGGGCCACAAATGCCTATTAAGCAAGTTCCCTATAAGGTGCCTGAGTGAGTCAAACAGACTTTAAAGGAGGAGATAATAGAGATGTTGGAGCTGGGGGTAATTCAGGAGTCCAGTAGTTCTTGGGTTTCCCCAGTAGTATTGGTTCCAAAGAAAGATGTTAAACACTTACACAGAATCAGATGTATACCGCATGCCTAGAACGGTTTACCATTGAAATGCCGATCCGACTATGT
This sequence comes from Protopterus annectens, assembly GCF_019279795.1. Lineage (NCBI taxonomy): Eukaryota > Metazoa > Chordata > Ceratodontiformes > Protopteridae > Protopterus > Protopterus annectens. Next base: position 983,862,343 of record NC_056726.1, on the reverse strand, counting down.
GCGACTCGACTTACGCGAAGGCTGAAGAGCGAATGTCACCGCGGTCGAATCCAGTTGTGCGAACGGCAGATCCTCGCCCCTGTGTGAGCCATGGTAGCATGGGTGTGGAGGTGTTGTGCGGCCGGTAATGTCGAACGTTGAATGCCTGTCAGTGGCGAACAATTTTCGCGGTTTCGGTTCGCGTAAATACGTCGCAGAAGTGGCCGTTCGACTAAGTTCGATCACTATTTCAATAGTAAACCACCTAGAACTGATGAAGCCTTAGAACAGCTGGGTGAGGCTAAGAATATGACCAATATTGATCTGACCAAGGGATGCTGGCAGGTACTCTTGGCTCCCATTGCTAGAGAGAAGTAAAACATTTTGGATTACATGAGTTTACAAGGATGCTCTTTGAGATGATGAATATCTCAGCAACCTTCCAGAGGTTAGTAGATCATATCTTAGTAGGAGCTTGGGACTATGCTCTCACTTATTTGGAAAATATTGCCATTTACCATCATTCCTGGCAAGAGCACCTTCAACATGTCAGGGTGGTCTTAGGTGAATTAGGAAGGGCAGGATTGACCATCAAGCCTAGTAGGTGTCAGATGGGAATGGCAGAGGTCTCCTACTTAGGACATAAAGTAGGGAATGCTAAGATTAGGACAGAACTTGCTGAAATAGAAGCTATTCAGGTGTGGCCTGTCCCTGTCATCAAAAAGCAGGTGACAGCATTCCTAGGGAAAGTGGGATACTATTGGAAATTTATGCCCAACTATAGTACAGTAGCTGCCACCCTTACTGACCTAACAAGGAAAAACAAGTTTGATAAAATAGTGTGGGCCACAGGTTGTGAGCAGACATTTCAAAAGCTTAAATGAAAACTCCACCCTGTCATACAGTTTAACTCATCGTTAGGTTTATTTTCTCCCTACAATATGGTTGCAGGATTGTGTGTGTACCAGAAACCTGCTTGTAGTTTTTACTTTTATTTTCTTGCATTGGCCTGTGAACTAGGTGCACTGATACTGTTTATAAAAAAGGTATTTTATGCTTTGTGTGACATCCTTCCAGAGGGGATGCATATCAGATACATGCAGATCCATTGTAAGAGATTCCCACTGACTTTTAGTCAGTCCTTGCATTGTCAGAGAGCAACCATAATATACAGCTGAATTTACTTCATAGGTTTATAGGTAGGTACTAGGCTATTGGCCTATATAGGCCATATAAGCCTAACCAAAAAGGTACCCTGGCTTTCACCACTCAACAGGGGTGGATTTTCTATCCCATCCAATCATCAAGATTTTAGTTTTTCTTTACAGAAAGGGGACAATGTTGTAACAATCTTGAAGTTCACATTTTACAGTTTTTTTCTTTCATTTAAAAACACAAGCCTGTATTTTACATTTATTTACACAAATGATAGAATTATGTATTAAATTCTAGTTGACAAGGCTGGCAGCCTTCGCCCATCTCTATCCAATCATCACATGTCTTCCTCCCGGGGAACTCAAGCAAGTTTTTCAAGTGCCACTTGAGAAATGTCGCTTGAGAGTGTCAGATCTATTTGGGTGTACCTCACCCCATTCCCTGTCTTGAGAGCCCATCTGCATTTGCATTGCTACTCCCACTGCAGTCCTGCACTGACATATCATATGCTTGCAACCCTATACTCCATCTTAGCAACTTGGCATTTTGCTGACTGGCTCTGTTTAACCATGTTAGAGGGTTGTGATCTGTCATCACAGTGAATTTTCTTCCATGCAGATAAGGCTGAAGTTTTTGTAGTGCCCACACTATGGCTAGACATTCCTTTTCTATCGCTGCATAGCATTCCTCCCTAGGTTGGAGCCTATGATGGAGATAAACCACTGGGTGCTCTTCTCCCTCTGAAGAAATCTGGCTAAGTATGGCCCCCACCCCATAGTTTGAAGCATCCACCTGCACAACAAAGTCTTTGCTGTAGTCTGGACTGGCTAGCACAAGGGGGTCCTCCCAAAGATTCCTTAAGCTTCTGAAATGCCTGCTCACATGCTGAAGTCCACACTACCTTATCTGGCCTGTTCTTCTTTGTCAGGTCTGTGAGGGGAGCAGCTATGGTACTGTAATTGGGGGATGAACTCTCTGTAGTACCCTGCTGTCCCTAAGAAAGTTCTCACCTGCTTTTTGATAACAGGTGCAGGCCATGCCTGAATAGATTACACTTTGGCAGGTTCTGACCTTATCTTACCATTCCCCACTCTATGTTCTAGGTAGGAAACCTCTGCCATACCCACCTGACATTTGCTCGGCTTAATGGTCAACCCTGCCTTCTGTAGTCTGCCCAGCACCTCACTGACATGCTGAAGGTGATCTTGCCAGGAATGGTTGTAGATAGCAATATCATCCATGTAAGCAAGGGCAAACCCTCCTGCTCCTGCTAAGATATGATCTACCAGCCTCTGGAAAGTCTCAGAGGCATTCTTCATCCCAAAGGGCATCTTTGTGAACTCATTCAAGCCAAAAGGAGTCACAAAGGCTGACTTCACTCTAGCACTAGGAGTCAAGGGCACCTGCCAGTAACCCTTGGTAAGATCAATGGTTGTAAGATACTTAGCCCCACCCAGCTGCGCTAGGGCCTCATTTGTCCTAGGTATGGGGTAAGCATCTGACTCTGTGTGACTATCTAATTTCCGGTAATCCACACAGAACCTGGTGCTGCCATCCTTCTTTGGCACCAGTACCACTGGGGAGGCCCAGGGACTGCTGGACTCTTGAATCACCCCTAGTTCCAACATCTCCTGTACCACCTCCCTCAGAGTCTGTTTGACTCTCTCAGGCACCCTATAAGGGGCCTGCCTGATAGGCCTTTGGGGTCCTGTATCCACCTGGTGCTGCACCAGATGGGTGTTCCCCTGGTTTCCCAGTGAATATGCCCCCAAATTCCTGCAACTCTGCTCAGATTTCTTGAACCTGGGTAGGAAATAGCTGCTAGGACATTGCTACCCCTTCCACTGAGGTGTCAGCCCGAGCCTCACTGAGGAGATCATTCATAAGATCTCTCTCAGAATCCTCCTGAAATCCACTGCAAATGCTCAGCACAAGGGCCTCCCTATCATGGTAAGGTTTCATCATGTTAACATGGTACAATTTGTGCCCCTGCCATCTGCCTAGCACTTCCACCATGTAGTTAACGTCCGTTACTTTTCTTACCACCTTGTAGGGTCTCTTCCAAGCTGCTTGCAACTTGTTGTGTCTGACAGGAATGAGAACCATCACCTGCTGCCCTACAGCATACTCTCTAGCTTGAGCATTCCTGTCATACCACACCTTTTTCTGTTGTTGGGCTTCTGCAAGGTTCTCTTGGGCCAAGCCCATGAGTTCCCTGTGCCTTGTCCTAAGGGTTAGGACGTATGCCACAATAGACTCCTTGTGAGACTCACACTCACCTCCCCACTCATCTCAAATTAAATCTAGAGGTCCCCTCACCCTGTGCCCATACAGCAACTCAAAGGGTGAAAAACCTGTAGATTCCTGGGGAACCTCTCTGTAAGCAAACAACAGATGGGGCAAATATTTGTCCCACTCCCTGTTAAACTGATCTGCAAATGTTCGTAGCATGGACTTGATTGTAGAGTTTAACCTCTCAACAAGAACATTAGTCTGGGGATGGTAGGGGGTGGTCTTTATGTTTCCTCTCCCCACAGGACTTCCACAGACAAGCCAGCAGGTCTGACATAAAATTGGCACCTCTGTCAGACAATATTTCCTTTGGGAAACCTACCCTGCTGAAAATCTCTAGCAAAGCATTTGCCACCTTCTCTGCCTCAATGGCGGACAAAGCCACTGCCTCAGGGTATCGTGTAGCATAATCTACAATCACTAGGATATACTTTTTCCCTGTGGAACTTGGGGTACTCAGCAGACCCACAATATTCATAGCTACCCACTAAAATGGCTCATCAATCACAGAAAAAGGCATCAAAGGATCTCTCACCTTGTCTCCTGCCTTGTCTACCTTTTGGCACTGCTCACAGGTCCTGCAGTACTTTGTTACATCTCTGGGAATTCCAGGCCAATAGAAGTTTTGCGTAATACACCTCTTTGTACGTTTTTTTGCCCATATGACCTGCAAAGGGGATATCATGGGCTATGGCTAGAAGTGCCAGATGGTAAGCTCTAGGCACTGCCAACTGCTGTACTCTCTCACCTTCTAGCCCTCTCTCAGGGGTCCACTCTCTGTATAGAAACCCTTTGTCCCAGTATACAGATTCCCCCTTCCCTTGAGAATCAGGTGCCTCCTGAACTACCTGCCTCAGGCCTTGCAATGTAAGGTCTGAGAGCTGAGCCTGTCTCAAGTCTCTCCTTGTAACCCTTCCCAGCTCCCCTTCATCTTAAAGCAGTGCCTCACTGTCAGCCTCGATACTACTACTTACCTGTACCTTTGCATTTACCCTGTACAAGGGAACATCAGTACCCACAAGCAGCTGTGGCTCACATTCAGTCTCACTGCTACAGTGTAGCTCACTCCCTGAAATAACCACTTCCGGAGTCCTGGTTGCAAGTATGCAGTCTGTCTGGGTCTCTGCCAGGCTACTAGACCCACATGCTTGTCTCCTAGCCTCACTGCATGTAACTGCATAAGTACATAGTACTGCCTCATCCAAATCCTTCCCTCTCAGGACATCTGCAGGATGGTAGTTCCATACCCCTGTTGTCTCAAGACAACCTACTGTTAGCATTTTGTCTTTACCACTTACTGGCTCCCTCACCTTTGGTTCCCCACCTTGCGTCTGTGGACATCTGTATGCCACATGGCCCCACTGGTTGCATTTAAAACATTTAACCCTAGCTCCTATATGTGTACCTGGACTAGTGGCTTCCCCTGCTACTGGCGGATTCTGTTGGGGCAGTCTGTGCTGCCAATCACGGGTTCCTTTAGTCCCATGAGCAGTACTGGGAGGCCCTTTCCTGTGCAGGGCTGCCTGCTTGCTAGGTATAGGTCTCTCTTCTTCCCCAACTCCTCTGAAGTAGCACACTGTCTATCAGCTAACCAGATCCTCATGTCCTCAGGCAAAGTGCTAAGGGCTTGTTCCCTTACCAAAAGGTCTGCCAGCCATTCAAAAGTGGTGACCTGACATCCACTCTCCCAGCTATGAAAATAAGTGCTCAGTTCAGGAACATATTCACATACATTTTCATCTGCTTTGCATCTATGCTCACAAAACTATTTCCTGTACATTTCAGGTGTTAGCTTAAAACATTCTAATAAATGTCTTTTTACAGTAGTATAATGAAAACAGTCAGTGTCATGCATTTTTGCTAAAGATGTTCCAGCTTTACCATGGAGTAAGGGGGTCAGGAACCGTACCCAGAGCCCTTTGTCAACTTCATACTGTTTACATACCCTCTCAAACATATGAATGAAGCTATCAAAATTATCCCCCTCTTTAAACTGTGGAAGAAATTTACTGACCTTTTGTGCTTTTGGGGTCCAGTTACTCCCTTCCCTATTACCTCCATGACTCTGGAAAAGAGTCAGCATTTCCATCTCATGCCTCCTCTGCCGTTCATTTTCCCCAGCTTGTAGACTCCTCATTTTCTTGTTTGCTTCCAGTTCCATACGCCTGGCCTCCAACTCAAGTCTCTTTATCTCCAGCTGGATTTTTAAGTCCACTGCAGAAAGGTTGAGCTGTCCATTCTCCGAGGATATTGTATCTCCACTGTCAGTCTGATTGTCCTCCAGGCTGCTGTTTTCTGATGCAGCTGTAACCAAGGCTGCAATCAGGTCTGCTTTAGTCAGGTTTCCATGCACCAGTCCCCCAGCCTGGCACATCTTTGCCAGCTGGCTCATTGTCAGCTTTCCATACTCTTCTGCTGACATGCTGCCTGCTCACCCTGACTAACACTAAGCTAACAAAAGAAATAAAAGAATTGTGATCTGAACTCTGAGTATACACTGCGTGGCTGTTTTAGAGTAGAAAACACTTTTAGAGATCACTGTACATTAGCTACAGGAATTCGCTCTACCCACACCACTACAAGCCAATTAGTATGTGAAGTAGATCCCACCACTACCAAACCACTTGTGATGACCATGCCGTGGCCCAGCAATCAAGGAGCCTCAATCCTCACCACTAACACCAGGGAGGTTGCCTCCTAGAAGAGGAAAGGATAACTAATACACACAGTAAAGTACAATTTCCCTTAAGTGCACACAGAGATCACAGTCAGTCTGGGGGCTGGTTGCTCCCTTGCTCACCAGGTCCCCAATAGGACTCCCCACTGGCACAGCTCTAGGTTCCAGGTCTCAGCCTAACTGTGCAAGCTAAAACCTCCAGTACCCTCTCTGTCCAACCAGTGCTTCGTGTCCCTGCCAAGTAGCTGACACAGCACACACACACTTTGAGATAAGTATTTATAAATCTTCACAGACACTCCTGGTAAAGGCTGACACCGATTATCCATCTGTGCCCCTTTACCCAGACTGCACGGTAGTAATTACTGCCATCACCCAGTTAATAATATCAGCTACTAAAAGGCCCTTAAAAGGGTGTCCAATTATTACTGTGCAATATTAATATCCAATGGTAATGTGACTATTTAGTCTAAGGCTTATTGTAAGGGCTTAGACAGTAAACTGTACAAATATATAATGTACTCTAAAGCATAATTTATCTCTACACAAATAAGCCAAAGGTAGAAGGTTTTAAAAATATTTAATAACAAATAATTAAAACACAAGACAAAACTACTGCACCGCAGAGATATCTAAGAGTTCACAAATCACACAGAAACTTAAAATAATACAGTACGACAGGTCTGATTTCAAAGAAAAATACCTAATTAATCTTTACTAGCTTTAACTATTCCTACAAGAAATCACAGTGCTAAAAATGTACATGTGAGCATAGGCAGACTGCTGGTAAGTTGGATATCCAAGATCAAAATGCTTCCTAGTCTCTCTCTGAGACACAGTTTATAAAACATCACTAACAAACATGTCTCTGGGTCCTTCCCAGATTACATCATTTTGAGTTAGTTTCCATTACATCATTTCTTTGACACAACCTGGAGTTCCCAGGCTAATAGAAACTGCATTATTTAGCAAGCCAACACCTGCACAGGAGACTACAGCACTAAAAGGCATTTCACATATACACTCTAGCAATTAGTCCTTAGTTCACACAATAGACAGAATGTCTTCAGCCAGCCTGACCGGAACCAACTTTAAAGATCAAAGAATGTCATAAAATCATTTTGATTTCAAAAGACAAATTTGAAAGGCTTGACTTAGTTTTTCTTTACAGAAAGGGGGCAATGTTGTAACAGTCTTGAAGTTCACATTTTACAGTGTTTTTCTTTCATTTAAAAACACAAGCCTGTATTTTACATTTATTTACACAAATGATAGAATTATGTATTAAATTCTATTTGACTAGGCTGTCAGCCTTCGCCCATCTCTCCCCAATCGTCACATAGCCGATGAAATATTAATGATCAAACCTTTTGTATTTTCTGCCATACTGCTGGGCCAAGCTTTAACTGACCGAAAGTCTGTTGCCTCTTTCGACCTTGTCTGTTCCTGCTTTTGGAGCGACCACTTACTTCTTGCTTTAACAAGTACACTGGTTAGGGCAACTGCAGCTTTAAAAAAGGCTGTACCATAGTAGATTGTACCTTATTGGATTTATCCATAACTCCAGTAACAGTATTAAATGATTCAGAAATATTGGCACTAGCCCACCCATTAACCTTAGGAGTGGGAGTGTCCAAATGTCTCTCATCAGATTTCAAAGGCTGCAAGTTCTCCGTTAGCTGTATAAGCCTAGTAGAGTCAGAGACACACCTCTCCTCATGCAATGATGTGGTTGGTCTATTAGGAATGGCTGTTTCATTAGAATCATTCATGTCATTCACTCTGCTCTAACCATTTTGAGTAACTCTCGGCCAGGAAAAAATCTTACCCTCTTTAAATTCTGAAATGTCTCTTTGCAATTTCTGCTTCTTGACTTCAGTTAAGCGTTTCTCATAAGTATAAGCATCAGAGAACAGATCATCCAATTTCTGTGCATATTCAGGAGCATTAGACAATTCATTAGCATATTCCAAATCATGGACTATTTCAGTCCATAGAGTGTCTTCACTGGTTTTAAAAAAATCTTACTAACAGCTTATATTATTTCCATTTAATATCCTCTCACATGTTAAGGCCAGTGATATGGAATGGCGTACACATTGCATGTGTTAGATAACTGATGAATGACCAAGAAACACAGAAAAGTAACACAAAGTTGTATATTTGTAAGCTTAATTGTGACAGATTGTGTGATCACTAACTGCTCTGTGTCCAAATATGGTAAAGAGAATTAAATATACAAATCACAACTAATGGTTTGTTGATGCAACGTTGTTTGTGTGGCAAAGAAGACTAAGGCATCCCTCCTGTTTTCTGAAGCTGTATTGAAAGTGAAGGTTCTAATTCTTTCATATGTAGAAATTTGTGGTGTGTACTATCAATGTTTATTGTGCTTTCACAAATTTTGCATATGTGTCCCTTAGTTTTAGTATCTTTCCTCCTTACCTTCTTTTAATTCCACATTTGTGCAATGTGCCTCTTCCTGAAAAACAGTTTGGCTAATCGTATCATGTTTGCATGAAGCACAACACTAAGAAAACAGGGTAAAACTGGACTACCTAGAAAGCAGACACCCAAAAATAGAAAATGGATGCATTCAATTAATGCTCTTAGCCATCATGAAAAGCCAGCCTGGAGTACAGATAGGACTGCGGTATAGTACCACTCTGAAGCATTATTAATGTAGCTTATGTTTACATACTGCTTCCCAATGCCCAAACAGGACTATTTCACATGCATGTACACTCTGATAACTATTGCACAAATCCAGTGCTTGTTACACTATGGAATTATATATATGATATTTTATTATTGGTGTTTATTGTCCAATTCCTTTGTATGACATAAATCCACATGTGGAAACATTGTAGACTAAGGGCACAATATAACTATATGTCATATATTTACAATACATCTACTCCACACAGGCCATTCTAAGCAAGCATTACATCCCTGGGGTCTCATTACTTTTTCCACACACATATATCAACTACAATACAAAGTGTTATATATAATGTTGTGTGCTCATTCATGGACAGGGCCACTTGGTGGTGCTCACAGCCTTGCTCTCTAAAACTTAAATAGCCACGTATGCTCAGTAATGGTACTTGTGTTGTTACACAGCTATGCTTCTAAACAGCTTACTGCTATTAAGCTACTAGCCTCAGATGACACTATGAAGCAATGTGCATATGCAGACTTCCCAACCTGTTGTCTCCCACATAGCCTGCTGATGTCATCTACTATAAGTTCACCTGCAGTCCTGTCAAAATCAGACTTGTGCCATGGCATGTGTGATAAGTACTGTGTTCTGTAGTCTGTGTAGTTAGGTAAGGGTTCTATTCTCACTGCAGTCAACTGGGTATGTGGTGTATCTACACAGAAAAGCAGAAGTGTGTATCCCACAGTTACTTCTCCAATGGCATTACGTGCCAGTTTTTTTGAGACGTGCACAAACCTACATATCCATTTCATGCAGGTCACCTAAACCTCGTGTCTTCCATATGGCCTGCTGATGTCATATACTATAAATATACCTGCAGTCCTGTCAGAATCAAACTTGTTTTGTGGAACTTGCCTTAATTCCTGTGTTCTGTAGATTGTGTACTTAGATAAGTAGGGGTTCTATTCTCACTGTAGTCAAATGGGGGGGCTGGGTGTGTGTGTGTGTGTGTGTGTGTGTGTGTGTGTGTGTGTGTGTGTGTGTGTGTGTGTGTGTGGGTGTGTGTGTGTAAGAGCTATTGTTTACACTGAGCTTTTTACAACAGCCTGTGGGACACTGTTATCTTGTCCTGGACAGACACAAGTCTGTTATTACTAGGTTATACAGTTAGCAAAATAAACTGCTGTCTACAAATACAAAAGTGAGAACCCATAAATGGAAGACCACCCTCCTGAGCCTAAACAAACAAATATGCAATCTCTCACCCCAACCTTATTTTCTCTTTTGTTGTTTTGGTTTATTTTTTATCCCCCCCACAGTACAGTGGGCTAGGCTTGGCCCATGGGATCCATCTGCCCCTACTCCACTGGCTGTGGCCCCAAGGCCCAGCATGTCTGAGCCACAACCTAGTAGCACTCCTTGTGCGGCCTCGGTACTACCTGGCCCCTCAGGTACTTCTTCCCTGGAGGACAGGCCTTTGGGTCCCTTCGGCAGCCGTGGCAGAGTGGATGATTTTATCACCCAAGATGAACTGCAAAGGATGGTGTGTAGAATTGTGTGCCACACTGTTGGGTGAACCTACACTGAATGGAGACACTGCTCTCCATTATTGTACTGAATAACACAAAGAGAGTTATAAGTCATAAGGAGAGTTATAAGTTATAAGGAGAGTTATAAGTCATAAGCATAATCACAAGGCTTTCTTTAGTTATGTTAGGAACCTGGGTGGTAATTCCCAGATATGCTCAGAATTAGTCCAAAATGACAAAAAATACACTGAACCCACAGACAATGCCAACATCCTAGTTGACAGGTTCAGCACAACCCCCCCCCATCCCCACTAAAAGGGCAAATATCTATCCCACCAGAGTGCTGCCCCCCTGACATCTCAGATGCTCAGGTAAGAGCCGCCCTCTCCAAAGGAAAAAACACAGCATCAATGGGAACAGACGGTGTCCCGGGCTGCGTCCTACATGAACTCCAAGAAGAGCTAAACCCAAACATAAAATACTGTTCAATCTCAGCCTTACTACAGGATATGTGCCCAAAGAGTGGCATACAGCAACAGTGGTCCCTCTCCATAAAGGTGGTGCCTCAACGGATCCTGGAAACTATCGCCCCATAAGCCTGACTAGCTTGGTCTGCAAAGCTATGGAAAGGATCATAATGGACCTCATAAATAAAGATATTGGGGACCTACAGACACTGGATCCTACCCAGTTCGGCTTTGTTAAAGGCAGATCCTGCCTTTTAAACCTGGTTTATTTCTTTGAAACAGTCACCAAGGCCATTGACGAGGGGAAGGTGGTCCACACAGTCTACCTGGATCTCGCAAAAGCCTTCGATACAATACCCCACTCGGGCATTATAGATAAGCTCACCAGCTTAAATATAAACCCCTATGTCACTAGATGGATTGCAAACTGGCTCAAGGACAGAACCCACATGGTTAGAATTGCTGGAGCCATGTCAGACTCCAAACCAGTTACAAGTGGTGTCCCACAAGGCTCAGTCCTGGGACCTCTCTTGTTCAGTATATATTTCTTGGAGGCACAGGCCAACACGGAAGTACTGTGGCTGACCAAGTTCGCAGATGACTGCAAACTGGGCGCCATAATCGACTCTCCAGCTGACACAAGCATCCTCCAAAAGGGCCTCATAGAAACAGACAACTGGTGCCAGAGCCATGGCCTCAAGCTAAAAGCCAAAAAGTGTATAGTAATCCCCTTTGGCAAAAACAAAGTGCCCACAAATTACCACATAGGTGGTAATCCATTAAGTACAGAAGAAGTAATTAGGGACCTGGGGACCCAAGTTGATAGCAATCTCTCATTTGACAACCATGTGGCCAAAGTGGTTAGAAAAACATTTTATATAGCCCACCTAATCATGAAGGGATTCACATCTAGATCAGGGGAGGTCATTGTGCCTCTTTACTCATCCCTCATCAGGCCCATAATTGAGTACAATGCCCTTTTGGGATGTACCTTACCAGACACCTGCAGCAACTGGAAAGACCCCAAAAGTACCTCACCAAGAGGATCAAAGGGCTCAAACAGATGCCATATGCTGCCTGGTTAAAGAAACTCCAGCTCTACTCAGTGGCATACTGCCTGTTCAGAGGCGATCTGTGCCTGACGTATAAAGCCATGTCCAACCCAGAATTAATGGACATGCTGCACCTCAGAAAATCCAAATCCCATCAAGCTATGCTCGAGACTTGAACCTCAGCACTGAAATAAATAGGACATGCTGGAGGGACAGATTCATAACCCAGAGGCTCCCTTCACTCTGGAATAAAATCCCAGTCCAGGTTAGGTAGAGTCCCTCATTGACTCTCTTCAAGAGGAATCTTGATGAGTGGATGGGAGATCATAGGTTTACCCCAGGTATCACTTCTGTGTCACTGTTAGACAGAGGCACAGTATACTAACCTCGAAAAAGGGCATAGCAAAATAAATTTAAAATGGGTGGTGAAAGCCAAACACATTCTGGCTAGGCTTATAAATTCCCTAGGGCAGATAGCCTAGTATGAACCTATGAACCTATGAGATGCAGACATCAGACACTGCAGCCATCGGCGCAGTGAGGTGACAGTGATGACAGTCCAGTGGATGAGAACTCAATTCCAACTATCATCCAGGTTGATGTCCATGGGTTTGTAAGGTCCCCACTCTTACTGCAACTATGGTGTTCACCCACTTCTTGTGTTCTTCACTACTCCTGTGTCTTGTCTTATATGTCCTGTCTGTCAGCAATTGCTTCCTCACCACGCCGACTTACCTGCCCCAGACATACCTACATCCTTTCCCCAACATTCCTCTTTCTCTGTCTCTCTCAATAAAAAAGAAAAGGCACCTGTCCCAAAAAAACAAATCATCCCATATATATAGCTGTCCATGTTGCAAATGTGTCTACGTGACACACTTGATTTAGTGAAACTGGCTATACAACATGATTATGTTCCTGTCACCTCTCTCTCTGGAGGTGACAGTCCAAATCCAGTTAATCTTCTGCGCATATGATCAGTTTTTCAGGGCACATTCTCAGTATATGTCATATATTCACAGTACATACATGTGTTGTCCAACCCCCCCAAGCAATGCAACCATGGGAGCACAGTATTTTTTGCACACATATATCAACCACACTACAAAGTGTAATATATTATGTTATATGCTCCCTCATGGACAGGGCCAGTTGGTGGTGTTTACAATTTTGCTCTGCTAAACTCAAACATCCAACTATGCTCAGTAAGTGTACTTGTGTTTTTACACAGCTAAGCTTCTACACACCTAGGACACACTCTACAGTTAGGCTACTGGCCTCATCTGAACCTATGACTCTGTGTCTATGCAGACCTCACAACCTGTTGTCCTCAACATGGTCTGCTGATCTCATCTACCATAAGTTCACCTGCAGCCATGTAAAAGTCAGACTTATGCCATGGTGCTTGCGTAAAGTACTAAGTTCTACAGTCTGTATACTTAAATAGGTAAGGGTTCTGTTTTTACTGCAGTCAACTGGGTGTGTGTCTGTGTCTCTACTGAGCAGAGTAGATGTGCTGTCCTTCAGTTACTTCTTCAATGGCATGACTTGCTAGTCTTTTTATACTTGCAGAAGCCTACTCATCCATTTCATGCAGCCCTTCCAACTTCTTCTCTCCCACATGGCCTGCTGATGTCATCCACTATAAATTGACCTGCAGACATGTAAAAGTCAGACTTGTGCCTGGTGCTTGTGTATAGTACTGTGTTCTGCAGTCTGTGTACTATGTAGGTAAGGGTTCTGTTCCAGTGCAGTCAACTGTGTGTGTGTGTGTGTGTGTGTGTGTGTGTGTGTGTATGATACAGATGTTACTTGACATTACAGAGATCTTTTTACATCAGCATACAGGACACTGTTATCACCATATGCTCAATAGACAATGCTGATGTAATCAGCTATATCAGATCATTGCATATATAACCATCCCACCAGGGCAGGATCAGACAGTGTCCTGGAGCCCAGGCAGACATCACCTTAGGTTCATAGGAGATTACTACGTAGAGGACTGGTGACAGGTATGCTTTGAGGTATGTATGGTGGGGATGTGGCGGTGAAGTTTGCACCAAACTGTCTGGTAGCAAGTTGGTGATGTCCTCAGGGTCAGTATGAGTGGCACCATCCACTCACAAAACTGGGCCTTCACTTTTAGGTTTCTGACATTGCTAAAGAATGCCTCCTGATTATCTTTAGCTAGAGATGCTACTTTAGGTTAGTACATGATTTTAGAGGACTTTTCAAGATAGCTAATTTCCTTGTTCAAGCTGTGGAGGGTGTCCTTCCTCTGCTGAGTCAGTTTTCTCTTGTTCTTAGACATTACTTTCTTCCACTTGTTGTATAACCTATGCATGCTTGATGCCCACCAGGGAGGCTTTTTTCTGTGAGGAATTTGTTTTGATCTGTTCATGTCCAGCCAATTCTGTATATAGACTGGGGGGGGGGGGCAATACTCAGGGGTTAGTGCAGAGTACTACTGTGTTGCTCAGTACTACATCTAGGACATTTAAGCCCCTTGTGGGAGTGCAGACTATCTGTCACACAGCATGTGTATTAGCAAAGTCCAGGAACCTTAGGAAGAGTGTGTTTGTGCACATATACAGTACCAAATCAATGGACGGTTAATTGAAGTCACATATGACCAAGATGTTTGGCTGCCTAGTGAGTGACTCAATTAGGGCCAAGTAGGCAGAGTGGTATTCATGGTTCATGGTGGGGGACCTGTAACTAACAATGATGTGAAAGGGGGTTTTACATACAGTTAGCTGGAATTGAAGTAATGCGATGGAGTTGTACTTGCGGTCTATTTGTCTTTAATGAAAATGTATATACCTCTGCTTTTAGTTCTTTCATGCTCATTTTCATATGTGAATGTGTAGAAAGCATTGTACCCTTGCATGGCCAGGGTGTTCTCTGCAGCCTTGAACCATGTCTGTGTGACTGCACAGATATGGGCATCTTTCAAGTTAAGGAGTTCTTTCAGTGAGTGCAGTTTCTGATCTACAACTCTTACATTAAGCAGCATAACCTTCTGTTTGTCTGTAGTGAATTCTTTTACATTGGGACTTTAGTTGTTCTGACATTGCCTAAAAAGGCCACTATGGGGGTGGCAAGTACCGTCATATAGTACAGTGAGATATGTCTCCAATCATTCATTGCAACATGGACTATGACAGAGCTATAATAGTACTTGTTGAGAAACTTGAGCGCATGTGTGATCTGATGGACCCTGGCACCTGATAGGCAGCTGTGACCTTTTCCTTGTCCAGCCTGGTGAAATGGACATCTGTGTGTCTCACTATGGAGTCACCTATATGCAAGACACTTGGTTTTGAGGTGTTTTGCCTGAGGGGCTTATTGACTGAGACACTGGTGTGTGTATTATTATGTGTAGTGGATTATTTTTTGTCTGCTCTGTGTGCAGTAGGTTTGTGCTCGGGAGGACTCTAGTCTTTAGTTAGGTTTCAAGCAAGTGCCACCACACATGTGGGTTTGTGTGTTTTGAGATTATATGCAAGAGGTGAATTGTGTGTACTGACATGTTTAATATCTGGTTTGTTGTAATGTGAAAGAAATTATTCCAAATTCATAGTATAGATATAGCTCGCACATGTTGTATTTGTTTTAGCAGTAACTGCTTGTCAGTGTACATGAGGGAACTGCTCTGTTGCCTCAGGATGTCCATGTAAATCAGTCTGCCTGGAGAAATGTTGGGAAATTGTCCATCTGCTATGGAAGGTATATACTGTAGTAACTAGTGGGGAGTGGGATAATGGACCAGGTGTTGGTGTAAGACTAAAAATGTGTGTATTCTGTGGAGGGCTAAGATTACAAAAATGTGTCATTGTTTCACAATGCACAACAGAGTTGCTCGCAAACACCCCCAAAACACAACACTAGAATACAAGTGAAGTTAAACTATTTTAAACAAGTAAACAAAGGAAAGGCAACTGGTGAGCCTTATTACATCAATCCCCAACTCAGATGGGTTTTTGGCTGCACAAGTCTATCAAAGGATGCTGAGGGCGGGGGGAGAGGGGGTCTTCTTAATGTTAGAGAGCTGGTTTTAGTGCTCCAATTATACCAAAGTGTCTAGATTCAGCAAGCCTGAATTCAGCCTATGTTATAAATGCAGAAGTACTAGAAATCCAAAGTGCTGAAAATTGCAATCACAACAATAGAACAAACAGTTTAGATAAAGCAGCAATTCAGTAAAATACTCCAACAAGACTGTAGATGATAAACCTTCCTAGTGTGAAATAAGTGGTCTGGAACCCAAGTGCTTAAACCAAAACTAAGACACTTTCATAATAACAGACACAATAAGCCTTCAATCAGCAATTCTCTGCTTAGAAGGGAGATGACTATCCTCCCCTGCCAAAAGAATTAACACCACAAACCTTCCTAATGTAAAATAACTGGTTTGTAGGCCAAGTACTTAAACCATAACAAAGAGAAAGAACAACAGCCACAAAAAGCATTCAACCATCAATTCCTAGCTTAGAAGGGGAGAGGCTATGGTCTCCTCCCACCAGAGTGTATACTACAAACCTTCTTAATGTAAGGCAACTGACCTGAATCCATGTGCTTAAACTAAAAGTAATAGGCCTAGAATAACAGTTGCAATGTAATGTGATACCAGACAGATGACAATGAAATGTCTTTTAATCTACCCACATACATCATGTCATGGTTAGTAGGCCCTGTGTTTCCATGATGAGAAAGCCCTGTGGTCTTTCAAGCCGCTGCATTTGTCTGATGAGGTTCCTGCAAAAGAGAGCATTATACTGTATTACTGTTCTAGGGCAGTCACAGTGGTGCAGTTGTTAGCATTGCCATCTCGCAGCAAGAGGTTCTCTGGTTTGATCCTCAGCTGGAGTGCCTTCTGTGTGGAGTCTACATGTCCTCCATGTGGTCATGTGGGTTTCCTCTGGGTGCTCCGGTTTCCTCCCACATCCCAAAGACATGCTGTAGATGGATTGGAAACTCTAAATTGGCACTAGGTGTGAATGCATATGTTTGTGTGTGTGTGTGTGTGTGTGTGTGTGTGTGTGTGTGTGTGTGTGTGTGTGTGTGTGTGTGTGACTTCTGTGGAAGGTTAGGCGCTGGGCTGGCAACTAGACACTGTAAAACTCCACTGCCAATCATGAGTGGACAGGTGATCCGCTGTGTTGACCCCTAACTTGGAAAAGCTGAAAGAAGAAGAAGATACTGTACTACTGTTCTGATGAGTTTGACTACAGTTCTGTCATACAATCCTGAGAAATTAATGTGAATGCATGTCTTACGATGTGCACCATATGGAAAAGCTAAAAGAAGAAGAAGATACTTTATTACTGTTCTGATGAGTTTGACTACAGTGCTGTCATACAATCCTGAGAAATTAATGTGAATGTGTGTCTTATGATGTGCACCATATGTATGTAGTGTAAAGCAATAAAGAGAAAGGTTATAAAGTAATGACATACATTGCAGATCCTGACTTCAAAACCCTTACAAGAGAATACACTAGAAAGTACTGCCATGATGATGCTATCTGCAGCATCATTTTTCAAGGCAAATATAACTGATAAGTACAATTATCAGTTTAACAACACAAATGCAGATATAGTGGGCACTAATGTAGCTATGTATCCTGTGCATCAGACACAAATATTTTGTATCGCTGAATCCAAAAGAGGGAAAACAGGGATAAGGCACAGTTATCAGCACTTACACGGGGGGAGGGGGGCAGGAGGCCTAGGCTGACACAAAAGGTTGGTGAGTGTCTGTGTGTGAGGGAGAAAGGGAAGCAGGGAGGCTGTGTGTGTGTCTGTAGGGGTCCTCTATGTGAAAGTGGTGTGTGAGAGTCTGCATGAACATGGCCAAGCTCAGTGGCTCTACATCTTGGTATGTCAGACAGGTGTGAACCATGTATGGTAGAGGTGGCAGTTCATTGTTGTCATCCCCGACCATGAGAACTGGCTCTGCCAGGAGTTGCACTGGTGCCTCCACTCTCAAAGTCAGATGGAGTGCAGCTACCTGAGTGTGACTGATGTCTTCTGGATGTGCTCCCTTCACAGAACACCCAGGACCACAACCCCATGGCCTGCCACATCTGGATGTGGATGGCACACTCACAGATGGACCAGCTGAAGTACTGCCGCTATGAGAGCATGATTGGGAATGGCCACATTGGCTATCAGCAGATTTTGTGGCTGACCTACACACACGAGAATGCTGTCCGCCTCCCAGCAGATGTTGCATCATAGACAGTGTTTGTTCCATGACAGACACCCCTCAGTCCATCACAGATACCTCTTGTTCCAGTGTCTCATTCATCCAATCCAGGGAATCGGTGGCACAGTGGAGGCAGTCATGCATGTCACGTTGTGTCACATCCACAACCTTGAGCATTTGTCTGGAGTGCCTTTCTGAATGTGCCTGTGTCTCCATGATGGCTGTAAACATTTGTTTTGTGACACCAGAACAGACACTTGCAGCAGGTGGAGGAGGGACAGCAGGCTCCCTCTGAGCACCCATATCAACCCTCCTGCATGGCAACTCACCAACACTTTGGCTATGGACAAACTCAACAGGCACTGAAGCCACAGTAGCCACACATCCCTGCTCAGTGTCATCACCCTCCACCTGTCCTTTGTGTGATGAAAAAGGAGGGGGTGGCTGGATGTTAACCCTCTGTGTCTGATTCAACCTCTGCCTTCACCAACTATGCCTCAATTTTGCAACCATTTTCATCAGTGTCTGATGAGACACTGACATAGGTGACACAGGGCCCAGACTCCCACAGTTATGATCACCTGTGATAAAACAGGAGAAGCACAGGCATACATTACTACCTTCACTATTATGGTGCAATATATGCTAAACAACTAACAGTGATACCACTATTACAGACAGTACAGCAATAAACACAACAGGCCTAAAATGATACATTATATTTCTAGAAATTGATCTGCAGTATTGGAAAGACTTGATTGACTAGCATGTCTATGGTATTACATTGGGATGAAATGGCTAGGCTTAAAATGACCTGTGTGTTGATAACCTAGTAATATCCTATGATTTGGCTTACCATCTGTAGGAGACCTACGTTGCTGGATTCCTGAAGGTCCTGAAATAAGTTAAGCAAAAGGTAAGACCAGCATCATCACATTTAACAGTAAGACAGGAGGTACTACATGTAATCCTCTCAATCAGCATGACATGTTACTTCAACAAGAATGTGTCTGACAAATCCAAACTGAGCTTGTCACTGTACCAATATTCAATCCCCCCAAAAAAGCACACGTGACACAGACATAACTAGTGATTTCAATTGTTTTACTATACAACAGTATTGAATTGGTCATCTAAGAAAGCCTACCTGAAAGTATTTCCTGAGTAAGAGGTGCACCCACATCAATTGCATATTGTGGGTCATTCTGCTGTGAGTTGTCCTGTTGCAGAAGATTTACCAGGAATTCCTCAATGGGGTGAGAGGTGGCTGTGCAGCAGGCTCACCCCCAGTTGCCCGCTGGATGTGAGCATTTCAATGGCCCTTTGGCACCTGCTCCTAAGTATGGCCATGTCCACCCTTGGCCATGACATATGTGATATACTATCAATAGGCAGGATACAAAACAAAGAGAGTAGCAAGGGCAATATATACTTGTATGTGCCATAGTAGTAACCCAACTATGCTACCCCTCAAAAGAACAGTCCATTCTAGTTTGTGACATAACATTAACTTCTCTTTGCTCTCCCAACCACAAAACAACAGACACATGAACCATTTTGCTAATAAAACACATTTGTAATGCTAAACATGCATTCAAAGGACATGTCCCTGAAACATTTGTACATATGTATCACACAGTCTACTATTGTCATATATTGTCAATCATTTGTACCTCTGAAATGGCTTGACAAACACAGCCATGCCATCAGTACACTACTAGATAATGCATACATATAACAGTGTAAAAGGCTTTGTTTCATACTATTAAATTAATATATTACAGCATATGTATTATGTATGTAAGAAAAATGACAGCATACTTG
Organism: Protopterus annectens; assembly: GCF_019279795.1. Lineage (NCBI taxonomy): Eukaryota > Metazoa > Chordata > Ceratodontiformes > Protopteridae > Protopterus > Protopterus annectens. Next base: position 983,842,493 of record NC_056726.1, on the reverse strand, counting down.
CTGGAGTTCACTACTCTTGTATAAAGATAGCTTGGGAAATATTTTGCTTTGCTGAACATGTAGCAAGTATCTTCACCATCAGTTTGGCAAGCTACACATTTGCCATAAAATGGAGTAGATTATCAATAGACTGCATTTGTCTTAGCTTGTGTTTCTGAGATGCTACTTAAAGCATAAGTAGCTGAATTTCATGCTAATCAACCAATCTGGTGGAGCTGTTCAAGAAGTTGTAAAGCAACCATTTAGACTTCATGCTGATGGTGTCTGTAGATTTCAAAAATAGTGGAATACAGACACAGAAAGTCTACACAGGCAGAATGTTAGGAGATGCTGCTGTTTTATCTCCATTTGTGTGTGTTACAGGCTGCAGGAAAATTTGCTGCTGCTGCTAATAGGCCTAGGCTGAGACAGAGAAGATCTTTCAGGCTACATTTAACTTATCACAACATATGTGACATGGCCATTGTAGAGTGCTACAGGGTAGACAGAGAGATAATACCCAGCCTCAAATCAGAGCCACAGCCTTTACCTCCCCATGTATTGGCTGTTTACTGCTTGCATTACACTCAGCCCTAAACTAACACTGTGGCAACTGCTGCATGTACAAGGTAAGTCCTGAACTTATACTATATTGTATAATAATATTATGATATGTCTTTGTATTTTCATCACTTTTTACAGTAAGCAGCTACAATGTGGGAGATTTGTACAAAAATTAATGTCATATGTGGCAGCATAGAGTTATTTGACTTGCATGTGTCCATTAGCAAATAGTAGGCATCAGGCCTCAAAGATTCACACATTGGTACCTCCCCAAAGTAATGATGATCTCTGCATGCCCTCAGTTTAGTACAATACATTTGAAATGGGAAATCAGAACAGGGAGACGTTTGAAAGTAATGAGACACATAGCAGTTTCTGGCTTCACCACCTTCACAATATCAAACTGGCAGGATGCAAAACAAGGAGAGTAACAAGATCAACATAGCCTTATTTGTGCCATAACAGGAGCTCAGCCTGAGTCCACCCCCTTGAAAGAACATTATACCTTTCATGTTGCCCCCCCCCGAAAAAAAACAGAGGTCTGTGCTTGTTTGTGCCATCTATCCTTACATTAATTTGATGACAGGTACATATTATATTGTCCCCAGTGAATATCCTCACACATTTTTAAAGTAAATGATATAGACTGGCTTATGCACTGCATGTCTTTGAGTACTGGTCACATAACTGATGATTGACCAAGAAACACAGAAAGGTAGGACACAGCTGTATATTTGCAAGGAATATTCATAGCATGTTGTGTGATCAGTAAGTGTACCACATCCAAATATATTACATCAAATACATTTACAAATAACAGGTCATGCCTTGATATCAGTGTGCATTCAATTGCACTTGGTTGTAGGAGGAATTACATCATGTATTTGCTGCAGAAGTGTTTGTGGGGCAATGATAGGTAAGTCTGCATGTTTTGTGACAGTGCATTTCAGTGAGACTTGGGATCCAGACCTATGTAGTAATATCTCCTGTGTGCTAACAGTTTCTACTGTGTATGTCATAAACTGATTTTCCAAATTTCAACTAATTCTCCATGTTTTGTACTTTTTTCTTTTTTGGGAGGGCAGTGTTTTTGCAATGCACCACTTAGAGCATACAGCTTTGGCTATGCGCATTTCATTTGCACGTACAGTGGTAGTGCACAAACTGGACAAATGAGCTGTCCAGATAGCAGACAGGACCCAGACAGCCAGAAACAAACACCAGATGCATTCAATTAATAGTATTTGCCAGTCTACAAACACATTTCCCAGCAGTTCACACTTTCGAAGAAATGGATATCTATGGTTCATCCCTGCCTTACTTTCACTTTATTCATCTCCCTGCTTGCTCCCCATTTCACTACTTCCTATTTTTCCCATTTCTTTTCTTTAAAGAATTATTGTGTGATGGTTATCCATTTCTTCCAGAATAAAACATTGACATATATGCACAAATTTTGCTGAATTTGGTGTTACCTCCAGAGAGAGGGTTGACCACAACACAGTCTGCTATACAGAAAATTGATAATAATCATGTGTAGCATGACGATGTGTGGAAAATAGAGAGCTATGTGTGGGATGATTTTATTTGTGGGAGAGCTGCCTCCTTTTTTTTGACAGAAAGAGAGGAATGTTGGGGAAAGGCTGTAGGAATGTCTGGGTGAGGTAAGTTGGGCAGGTGAGGAAGCAATTGCAGACAGATAAGACAAACAAGACAAGAGACAGGGATGGTGAAGGACACACGAGGTGGGTGAACGTCATGGATGGGGAGAGGATGGGAAATCTTGGTCCCACACAAATAGAGAAGGTTGATAGTGACAGCCTAGTCCTCACCCAGTGGAAAGACATCACTGTCACTTCACTGCACCACTGGCTGCAGCACCCAATGTCTGTGCCTGTTGGGAATGCTTTGCATGAGGATGGCACTCCATCTGGCATAGGCATGCACCAACAGTGGGGTGCAGAAGCCTATGCAATATCCCTTGCAGTTCAGCATGGGTGATAAACTCATCCCTCTGCCACTGCTCCCAGAGGGAGCTACAGGCATATCCTCCAGGGCAGAACTATCTGAGGGGCTGAGTAGTGCAGGGGCTGCAGAGGGTACCAGATTATGCACCAGATGTGCTGGGCAGAGGTGCTGTAGTTGGTGGAATGGTGCAGGTAGAAAAAATAAAAAAGAGAGAAAACGGTTGGGCTGAGAGAAAAAAAGGTAGAACATTAGTAACTTCATATGTGACATACAAAACACTGCTACAAGTATTTGACTCTATGCAGTTACCTTCACTTTTAACATTACAAACTCATAACAAGTTTCTTCCTTACTTTTAAGACTACCCAGTTTATAACAGAGGCACACTATAATACAGATTGTAGCCACCAATCCTTGATGTGTGCATATATTGCACATATGAGTGTTCCATTTATACTTATTACAGTTTACAGAAGGTTGTTTGTGTTAATGGTATTGAGGTATGAAGTTACATTCCAATAATGATGAAAGCCTAACAGTATTGTATATTTGGGAAGTGTGGTTTCTGAACCCACAACCGATGACTACACTAAAATACTGTATTCTTCTTTTGTCCTACAGACTACTGCATCCATACTTTCCTTTTACAGTTTAGAGATGCATGATGACTGTTATTTGAGAATATGGCACCATTGCTTTATGCTACAGACTAAGACATGCATAGTTTCTTTTTCAGTTGGGATATGCATGCTCAGTTTGATACAGCTCTATTAAATACCCGCTAAGCAGTCCTTAACTTTTAATGCTACAAAATTACAACACAAATTATTATTATTATTATTATTATTATTATTATTATTATTATTATTATTATCATTATTAAAATACTATTTAGACAGTACTGTTCTAATGCATACATACCACATGCTTCTCATATCCGTATTAGACGTGTAGCATGGGACTGAACATTTGAGTCTTGCTCCTCAGGAGTGTCTTAGAACACCATTATGAATCCCAGTCTTGACTATATTCAACTTTTAACTGTTACAGTTACTCACTGAAATTGCTACTTACTCATCTGTGGGGTGTCCTCTGCCCAACGTTCCCTGATCCAAAGGATGAGGGCATCCTACTTCCTCCTCCAGAGGTCATCAAAATGATGTCTGCATTGCTCACCTGTGCTGGGGGATACCTGTTGCACTGGTTAAGCCCCCTGGTACCACTATTCCAGGCTTCAGATTTATATTCTGAGCCTGAATAGTTCTGCTGCAGCAACCTGGGCTCATGCTCCTTAACTAGGAGTCCAACAAAAATCTTGGACTCATGGACACCCCAATGCTGTGCTCGAAAGCAACTCCAAACATGCCTGCCATAGTTCAAGCTCAATGTCTAATGAGCATTTCCTGGCAATTGCATTTCATATGTTGCTACTTCCAGCCTATTTCATGTCATGTGCTTACTGAGAGTGAACACATTTTGGTTTGCAACACTGAAAATGTTGTGCAGGGCTTACCATCATGCAAACATAGTAGGCAAGGGTGCACAGTGGTGGGTACAGTGTTTGCAAGGTAGTAAACAATCTGCAACAGTGGTGAATGATGCAATTTCTAAATTATTAGGGATACAGGCACTTGTATAAATGTGCTAGTCAAACGTGCCATATATATGGTTCTCCTACACAGCTATTGCAACAAGAAGGTTGAGAAAACAGTTGTGTATGTTGCATTTAATTGTATGTATGTTGCAATTAATTGCTTTAATCTTCAATCTCACAAGAGTAAACCAAAGTTTGCACACCCTGTACTAGAACCCTAGACCATCTGCACTTCACACGTACACTTACATGCTGCCACAGGATTAGTGAAATTATATCTCCTATCTTAGTAGTTATTGTAAGGTTCTCACTATTAATCATAGTGCAGTGTCACTCAATGTGTTTGCTTGACATACAATATTATTAATAATTGAACGTATCTGGTTCATATGTGTGGTTGTCTGGGTCTTTTCTAGAACCTGGATGTTCCATTCCTCCTGTTTGTGTACTGCTGCACTTCCCACAAACCAGGTTAGCACAGATAAACATGTTTATCAGGCAGCGCATCGTGCAAACACTGGCCAAAATAAATAAATAAATAATTAAAGCACAAGCCAGAGACTGTCCACACTTTGCAGAATGTCCAGATATTTGCATCATATGTTTTACCTGTCCTTCGTAAAACTGTGTAATTTGTTGTGAAATCACTGAAGATTGTAGTCATTATATAATGATATACATTTCTGTTCTGTACTTCATATCCTTTGGGAAATGTATGCTAGCCATTTCCATTACTGGCACTAAAAGGTTGTGTAGAACAATTCACAGTCAGTGTACTGGTTTCATAGCCAGCAACACTGCGGTGATAAACCTTGCTTATGAGCAAGGCACATCATTAATATTCATGGCGCAAGGCTGCACAATGCCATACAGTAAGAAGTATCTCAAACACAAATACTCCATGTATACTCTGTGCAGAACCTACACGGAGTTCATTGAATCCTAAGGCAAGTATTTATCTTCACTAGAAAAAAAATCTAACTATTACAACTCAAAGATGGAGATTTGTCTGTAAAAAAGTGTTAGTAAGGTATCTGTGAGATCTCTCTCAATACCGTAAGACAAAGCTTTAGGTAAGTTCTAAGCCTTTGGTAGCCATTTATTTAGGAAATGAACCATACTATCTCCTTCTTCCTTTTTTGGGATTCCTTAAATTCTGATATTATTTCTTTTGGATCTATTTTCCAAGTCTTGTATTTTATCCAAAAATAATGTATCTTGTTTAAGCACAAATTCCAAATGATTGTCACTCACAGTGCCATCCAGTTCATAGCTTCTTCATACCTGAGATTTAACGATACTGCTGTTTAACAGCATCACTCAATAAATGTATTTGTTTTTGCACCCTTCTTTTATATTACCTGTTTTGTTATCTAGTCTGTCCATTTTTAAATATAAATCATGGATGTCGCTGAGTATAGGTTGTAAGTATGTTTTCAATTAAGTGTCTTGTGAAGTAGTTTTTCAGTGACTCATTATGAATGAAGTAAAGTCTATTAATATTTCTTTGACAGGAAAATTTGTTAAACATAATAGAAAATTGATTTTTCTAGGAAATATTTGTTAAAATATAATTAGTAATGTTCCCATCTATTATTAAGTAACAATCATTGTATTATTATGAAAAATCCTGTCAGAAGTATTAAAAAGAAGCAGATCAAAAGATCGGTGCTGTTAAGTGCTCAGCATCTTGACCACCCCCCCTCCATATGTAAGATTTTTTTAAGAATGTTAAAAGACAGCAATTAGAAGTGCTTTGGAAAAACACAATCATGTAAATAATCCTGTGGCACCATGTGTATGTGTAGGACTAGAGTGCAGATGGTCCTGGGTTCAATTACAGTACAGGCAAGTATTCTTTAAAGAGAATATCTTGGCATAATAGTCAAGATATTTGCCTTAAAAACATAAGTTGCATGGTTTGAGTTTCACATGGTTAATTGCCTAGGCTTAAGACAGCCCACAAGGGCAGTTAGCCTATTGGGTGGGGAGGTTGACATAATGATTAAGGTATTTACCTTATAGACACAAGGTACAGGGTTTGATTTTTAATATGGGGTAACAGACAAGGCTTAAAATGGCCCACACAGACATTTCGCCTACTATAAATCTATGAGCCTGTATGGAATTTTTTAATAGATCAATGCTTAGGTATTGAAGCTGTACCTAAAAATTCAGGTATTTTAGTGATGGATCATGTTATTATAAAGGCAGGAAGGATACCAATATTAGATGTTAGGGAAAAGTAATCACCTCTAAGGCTTATAGTAGTATATGCTTATATAGATGTTAACAAAAGAGAAGTGCCATTTAAGCAATTGAAATCTTATGCAATAATTAATGCATTTGTAATTATTATACAAGATTTATGTTGTAATATCAGGAAATGGAAAAGAAAGATATAAGATGATAGAATGCTAAGAAAGACTATTTAAATTTTGAATAATTGAATGTGGGGGAAAAATGGATTCTACTTACTGTAGGTCAAACCTAGGGACAGAAATGTATTATATAATTTTTCTGAATCATTGATACAGCAACAAGAAGGAAAATTACAAGCAGAATTTTCTGATCATTGCAGAAATTCAGCCAAAATATGTTAAACTGAATGTTATTAGACAATGAAAAAGTGTTAATGAAGTTAAATGGAGAAACATTATATGCAGTAGAGCTAGATGACAAAGCCATAAAATTGTGGGAAGAACACAGAATTTGGCTTATTTATGTATTTATTTAGTTTTCTATCTATCTATCTATCTATCTATCTATCTATCTATCTATCTATCTATCTATCTATCTATCGGTCTATCGGTCTATCTATCTATCTATCGGTCTATCTATCTATCTATCGGTCTATGTATCTATCTATCTATCTATCTATCTATCTATCTATCTATCTATCTATCAATCTATCTGTCGGTTTATCTATCTATCTCTATCTATCTATCTATCTATCTATCTATCTATCTATCTTTTTTGAGCTGGTTAGTCCCAGTAGGGTGGCAGCCTCTTTTCAGGGGAGAACCTTACTTTTTACAAGACTTGGACTATATGGAAGCTTGCATATAAAGAGAAATATAGAAGTTGCCCCTAGAGTTAGCAAAACTGTTTATAATGGATATATAGAAAAGGCATGGGGCATTGTTAAGTAAAAAGACAGATCTGAAGGATCAGAGCAATAATTATTTGCAGAAAAAGTGATACATATGAAGAAAATAAAAAAGGCAGCAATATTTTTTTGCAACCTGTCACTGCTATTTGTCTGACTACTAAATTGCTATTTTTTTCCCTAAGTTGCTTGATAATTGTGTATTACCATTGTATATAATTTTATTTTTATTGTACTGAGGAGCTTTTCTCCTCAGGCCTCCACTGAAAATGGGCTCTGTATGGCCCACTGGACTTTCCTGGTTAATAAACTGCAATTAACTAAATAAATAAATAATTAGCTCAAAGGGAAAAAAGGACTTTTCACTCATTCTTGGGAAAAATAAGCAAACAATGAATATTAATGGAGATCTTAAGGTGGGATGACCACAAAGTTAGGGATCAAGGAAAGTAAATGAGGTAGTGTGCATAATTTCGTAGTAAGAGGGTAATATGTAAACTTGAATGGTGAAGAGGATGACATGTTAAACTGGGGTCCCATCTGCATGAGTTGGTAGCAGCTGAGGTAGATGTAAATGATCCTACTGCGTTTATTGAAAAGAGTATGGTTAAGTTCCCTGATGCACTGAGCAAATTATTTCCTGTAGTAGTATAAATAGCACCTTCAGTCTAGTAGTGTAAATATCACACTGAGTCTCCTTGAAAAGAGGCTACTAACTTAGTTGGATGAATTAAATAACAAACAATAAATAAATAAGAAAATAATCAAGAATTGTTAGAAGAAGATTTCTATAGAAGAGGTGGAAGGAGTTTTATGAAAGGTTAATGAACAATCTGAACCAGGATCAAATGCATTATACAACACTTGATAAGACTGAAAATGAAAATAAAAATTGAAAAAAAAAGAAATGAAAAATGTTGTCAGAGTGTTAAATGGATTTAAATGTAAATGGGTGATAAAATTAATATTGAAGAAAAGAGACACAGCAGCCTACTACTTTGATGAATATAGACTAGAAAACTGTTATGCAAATGTTCCAAGTAACACTACAGAAGAAATAATGGAAAATTAATCCAGACATCTAGGATGGGAATGGAACCCTCCACCTTTTAACATTCTAACACTAAACACCAGTGTACTACCTATGGGGCCACTAATAAAATGCCATAAAGTGGCTAAAGGAAATACCTACTACCTTTAAAATGCTAATTCTGTATGTAATGTTTATAGTGATGCAGTAATATTTTAATATGATCATATCTGCACCACACTTACCACATATACTTAATCTTACCTTGTACACATATAATATAGGCTTGTGCAGAAGTGTGAATAAATTAGTTAAAAATGCTATTTTATTTTTATAGTAAACCCTTTTAATTTATTCAGAAGTCAACTAGCAACCAAAACTGTTTGTTTTTCAGTCATAAGTTCATAGAGTCATAAGTTGTTATTTGGCTAACAGTCACTATGGACCTAATAAGCCTAGCACAGCACACCAAACAATTTGGGTCCCAAGTATCATGGGAGTCTATATGGGGGGGGGGGAGTCATGTTGCAAGAGAGATAACTACAGGATTAGTTGGGGGATGTTAGAATGATACTTTTCTTATTCATGGCCTCTGTCCATAAAAGAAATGGGGGCCAGACCAGGGGTAAATTTATGATTTCCCATCCAATCATCAAGGTTTTGTTTGTGAAGTGTCAAGGATGAACTCTGTTTTACAAGGATGAGGAGCCTTTTCCATAACGTGGAGATCCTTTGGAACATAAATCTCAACTTCCAGCATGTTCTGTTTATGTCACAAGTGTACTTGACACAGGGCCCAGACTCCCACAGTTATGATCACCTGTGATAAAAAGGGAGAAGCACAGGCATACATTACTACCTTCACCATTATGGTGCAATATATGCTAAACAACTAACAGTGATACCACTATTACAGACAGTACAGCAATAAACACAACAGGCCTAAAATGATACATTATATTTCTAGAAATTGATCTGCAGTATTGAAAAGACTTGATTGACTAGCATTTCTATGGTATTACATTGGGATGAAATGGCTAGGCTTAAAATGACTTGTGGGTTGTTAACCTAGTAATATCCTATGATTTGGCTTACCATCTGCAGGAGACCTATGTTGCCAGATTCCTGAAGGTCCTGAAATAAGTTAAGCAAAAGGTAAGACCAGCATCATCACATTTAACAGTAAGACAGGAGGTACTACATGTAATCCTCTCAATCAGCATGACGTGTTACTTCAACAAGAATGTGTCTGACAACTCCAAACTGAGCTTGTCACTGTACTAATATTCAATCCCCCCCAAAAAAACACACGTGACACAGAAATAACTGTTATTTCAATTGTTTTACTATACAACAGTATTGAATTGGTCATATAACAAAGCCTACCTGAAAGTACTTCCTGAGTAAGAGATGCACCCACATCAATTACATATTGTGGGTCATTCTGCTGTGAGTTGTCCTGTTGCAGAAGATTTACCAGGAATTCCTCAATGGGGTGAGAGGTGACTGTGCAGCAGGCTCACCCCCAGTTGCCCGCTGGATGTGAGCATCTCAATGGCCCTGTGGCACCTGCTCCTAAGTATGGCCATGTCCACCCATGGCCACGACATATGTGATATACTAACAATAGGCAGGATACAAAACAAAGAGAGTAGCAAGGGCAATATATTCTTGTATGTGCCATAGTAGTAACCCAACTGTGCTACCCCTCAAAAGAACAGTCCATTCTAGTTTGTGACATAACATTAACTTCTCTTTGCTCTCCCAACCACAAAACAACAGGCACATGAACCATTTTGCTAATAAAACACATTTGAAATGCTAAACGTGCATTCAAAGGACATGTCCCTGAAACATTTGTACATATGTATCAGACAGTCTACTATTTCCATGTATTGTTAATCATCTGTACCTCTGAAATGGCTTGACAAACATAGCCATGCCATCAGTACACTACTAGCTAATGCATACATATAGCAGTATAACAGTGTAAAAGGCTTTGTTTCACACTATTAAATTAATATATTACAGCATATGTATTATGTATGTAAGAAAAATGACAGCATACCTACTGGAGTTCACTACTCTTGTATAAAGATAGCTTGGGAAATATTTTGCATTGCTGAACATGTAGCAAGTATCTTCACCATCAGTTTGGCAAGCTACACATTTGCCTTTTTATAATGGAGTAGATTATCAATAGACTGCATTTGTCTTAGCTTGTGTTTCTGAGATGCTACTTAAAGCATAAGCAGCTGAATTTTATGCTAATCAACCAATCTGGTGGAGCTGTTCAAGAAGTTGCAAAGCAACCATTTAGACTTCATGCTGATGGTGTCTGTGGATTTCAGAAATAGTGGAGTACAGACACAGAAAGTCTACACAGGCAGAATGTTAGGAGCTGCTGCTGTTTATGTCCATATTTGTGTGCTACGTGCTGCAGGAAAATTTGCTGCTGCTGCTGCTAATAGGCCTAGGCTGAGACAGAGAAGATATTTCAGGCTACATTTAACTTATCACAACATATGTGATATGGACATTGTAGAGTGCTACAGTGTGGACAGAGAGACAATACCCAGCCTTAAATCAGAGCCACAGCCTTTACCTCCCATGTATTGGCTGTTTACTACCTGCATTACACTCAGCCCTAAACTAACACTGTGGCAACTGCTGCATGCACAAGGTAAGTCCTGAACATACACTATATTGTATAATAATATTATGACACGTCCTTGTATTTTCATCACTTTGTACAGTAAGCAGCTGCAATGTGGGAGATTTGTACAAAAATTAATGTAATATGTGCCAGCATAGAGTTATTTGACTTGCATGTGTCCATTAGCAAATAGTAGGCATCAGGCCTCAAAGATTCACACATTGATACCTCCCCAAAGTAATGATAATCTCTGCATGCCCTCGGTTTAGTACAATACATTTGAAATGGGAAATCATAACAGAGAGAAGTTTGAAAGTAAAGAGACACATAGCAGTTTCTGGCTTCACCACCCTCACAATATCAAACTGGCAGGATGCAAAACAATGAGAGTAACAAGATCAACATAGCCTTGTTTGTGCCATAACAGGAGCTCAGCCTGGGTCCACCCCCTTGAAAGAACATTATACCTTTTCATGTTCCATAACAGGAACTCACCTTTGCCCCCCCCCCCAAAAAAAAACAGCGGTCTGTGCTTGTTTGTGCCATCCATCCTTACATTAATATGATGACAGCTGCATATCATATTGTCCCCAGTGAATATCCTCACACATTTTTAAAGTAAATGATATAGACTGGCTTATGCACTGCATGTCTTTGAGTACTGGTCACATAACTGATGAATGACCAAGAAACACAGAAAGGTAGGACACAGCTGTATATTTGCAAGGAATATTCATAGCATGTTGCGTGATCAGTAAGTGCACCACATCCAAATATATTACATCAAATACATTTACAAATAACAGGTCATGCCTTGATATCAGTGTACATTCAATTGCACTTGGTTGTAGGAGGAATTACATCATGTATTTGCTGCAAAAGTGTTTGTGGGGTAATGATAGGTAAGTCTCCACATGTGTTTTGTGACAGTGCATTTCAGTGAGACTTGGGATCCAGACCTATGTAGTCATATCTCCTGTGTGCTAACAGTTTCTACTGTGTATGTCATAAACTGATTTTCCAAATTTCAACTAATTCTCCATGTTTTGTACTTTTTTCTTTTTTGGGAGGGCAGTGTTTTTGCAATGCACCACTTAGAGCAAACAGCTTTGGCTATGTGCATCTCATTTGCACATACAGTGGTAGTGCACAAACTGGACAAATGAGCTGTCCAGGTAGCAGACAGGACCCAAACAGCCAGAAACAAACACCAGATGCATTCAATTAATAGTATTTGCCAGTCTACAAACACATTTCCCAGCAGTTCACACTTTCGAAGAAATGGATATCTATGGTTCATCCTTGCCTTACTTTCACTTTGTTCATCTCCCTGCTTGCTCCCAATTTCACTACTTCTTGTCTTTCCCATTTCTTTTTTTTAAAGAATTATTGTGTGATGGTTATCCATTTCTTCCAGAATAAAACATCGAAATATTTGCACAAATTTTGCTGAATTTGGTGTTACCTCCAGAGAGAGGGTTGACCACAACACAATCTGTTATATAGAAAATTGATAAGAATCATGTGTAGCATGAAGACGTGTGCAAAATGGAGAGCTATGTATGGGATGATTTTATTTGTGGGACAGTTGCCCCCTTTGTTTTTGAGAGAAAGAGAGGAATGTTGGGGAAGGGCTGTAGGAATGTCTGGGTGAGGTAAGTTGGGCAGGTGAGGAAGCAATTGCAGACAGATAAGGCAAACAAGACAAGAGTCAGGGATTGTGAAGGACACATGAGGTGGGTGAACGTCATGGATGGGGACAGGATGGGAAATTTTGGTCCCACACACATTGAGAAGGTTGATAGTGACAGTCTAGTCCTCACCCAGTGGAAAGACATCACTGTCACTTCACTGCACCACTGGCTGCAGTGCCCAATGTCTGTGCCTGTTGGGAATGCTTTGCAGGAGGATGGCACTCCATCTGGCATAGGCATGCACCAACAGTGGGGTGCAGAAGCCTATGCACTATCCCTGGCAGTTCAGCATGGGTGATAAACTCATCCCTCTGCCACTGCTTCCAGAGGGAGCTACAGGCATATCTTCCAGGGCAGAACTATCTGAGGGGCTGTGTAGTGCAGTGGCCACAGGGGGTACCAGATTCTGCACCAGATGTGCTGGGCAGAGGTGCTGTAGTTGGTGGAATGGGGCAGGTAGAAAAAAATAAAAAAGAGAGAAAATGGTTGGGCTGAGAGAAAAAAGGGAGAACATTAGTAACTTCAATTGTGACATACAAAACACTGTTACAAGTATTTGACTCTATGCTGTTACCTTCACTTTTAACATGACAAACTCATAACAAGTTTCTTCCTTATTTTTAAGACTACCCAGTTTATAACAGAGGCACACTATAGTACAGACTGTAGCCACCTATCCTTGATGTGTGCATATATTGCATATATGAGTGTACCATTTATACTTATTACAGTTTACAGAAGATTGTTTGTGTTAATGGTATTGAGGTATGAAGTTACATTCCAATAATGATGAAAGCCTAACAGTATTGTATATTTGGGAAGTGTGGTTTCTGATCCCACAACCGATGACTACACTAAAATACTGTATTCTTCTTTTGTCCTACAGACTACTGCATCCATACTTTCCTTTTACAGTTTAGAGATGCATGATGACTGTTATTTGAGAATATGGCACCATTGCTTTATGCTACAGACTAAGACATGCATAGTTTCTTTTTCAGTTGGGTTATGCATGCTCAGTTTGATACAGCTCTATTAAATACCAGCTAAGCAGTCCTTAACTTTTAATGCTACAAAATTACAACACAAATTATTATTATTATTATTATTATTATTATTATTATTATTATTATTATTATTATAATACTATTTAGACAGTACTGTTCTAATGCATACATACCACATGCTTCTCATATCCTTATTAGACGTGCAGCATGGGACTGAACATTTGAGTCTTGCTCCTCAGCAGTGTCTTAGAACACCATTATGAATCCCAGTCTTGACTATATTCAACTTTTAACTGTTACAGTTACTCACTGAAATTGCTACTTACACATCTGTGGGGTGTCCTCTGCCCAACATTCCCTGATCCAAAGGACAAGGGCATCCTAATTCCTCATCCAGAGGTTATCAAAATGATGTCTGCATTGCTCACCTGTGCTGGGAGATACCTGTTGCACTGGTTAAGCCCCCTGGTACCACTATTCCAGGCTTCAGATTTATATTCTGAGCCTGAATAGTTCTGCTGCAGCAACCTGGGCTCATGCTCCTTAACTAGGAGTCCAACAAAAATCTTGGACTCATGGACACCCCAATGCTGTGCTCGAAAGCAACTCCAGACATGCCTGCTATAGTTCAAGCTCAATGTCTAATGAGCATTTCCTGGCAATTGCATTTCATATGCTGTTACTTCCAGCCTATTTCATGTCATGTGCTTACTGAGAGTGAACACATTTTGGTTTGCAACACTGAAAATGTTTTGCAGGGCTTACCATCGTGCAAACATAGTAAGCAAGGGTGCACAGTGGTGGGTACAGTGTTTGGAAGGTAGTAAACAATCTGCAACAGTGGTGAATGATGCAATTTCTAAATTATTAGGGATACAGGCACTTGGATAAATGTGCTAGTCAAACGTGCCATATATATGGTTCTCCTATACAGCTATTGCAACAAGTAGGTTGAGAAAACAGCTGTTATGTATGTTGCATTTAATTGTGTGTATGTTGCATTTAATTGCTTTAATCTGCAATCTCACAAGAGTAAACCAAAGATTGCACATCCTGTACTAGAACCCTAGACCATCTGCACTTCACACCTACACTTACATGCTGCCACAGGATTAGTGAAATGATATCTCCTATCTTAGTAGTTATTGTAAGATTCTCACTGTTAATCATAGTGCAGTGCCACTTAATGTGTTTGCTCGACATACAATATTATTAATAATTGAACGTATCTGGTTCATATGTGTGGCTGTCTGGGTCCTTTCTAGAACCTGGGTGCTCCATTCCTCCTGTTTGTGTACTGCTGCACTTCACACAAACCAGGTGAGCACAGATAAACATGTTTATCAGGCAGCGCATCGTGCAAACACTGGCCAAAAAAAAAAATTATTAAAACACAAGCCAGAGACTGTCCACACTTTGCAGAATGTCCAGATATTTGCATAATATTTTTTACCTGTCCTTTGTAAAACTGTGTAATTTATTGTGAAATCACTGAAGATTGTAGTCATTATATAATGATATGCATTTCTGTTCTGTACTTCATATCCTTTGGGAAATGTATGCTAGCCATTTCCATTACTGGCACTAAAAGGTTGTGTGGAACAATTCACAGTCTGTGCACTGGTTTCATAGTCAGCAACACTGGGGTGATAAACCTTGCTTATGAGCAAGGCACATCATTAATATTCATGGCGCAAGGCTGCACAATGCCATACAGTAAGAAGTATCGCAAACACGAATACTCCATGTATACTCTGTGCAGAACCTAAACAGAGTTCATTGAATCCTAAGGCAAGTCTTTATCTTCACTAGAAAAAAAAATCTAACTATTACAACTCGAAGATGGAGATTTGTCTGTAAAAAAGTGTTAGTGAGGGATCTGTGAGATCTCTCTCAATACCGTAAGACAAAGCTTTAGGTAAGTTCTAAGCCTTTGGTAGCCATTTATTTAGGAAATGAACCATACTATCTCCTTCTTCCTTTTTTGGGATTCCTTAAATTCTGATATTATTTCTTTTGGATCTATTTTCCAAGTCTTGTATTTTATCCAAAAATAATGTATCTTGTTTAAGCACAAATTCCAAATGATTGTCACTCACAGCCATTCTGCTATCCAGTTCATAGCTTCTTCATACCTGAGATTTAACGATACTGCTGTTTAACAGCATCGCTCAATAAATGTATTTGTTTTTGCACCCTTCTTTTATATTACCTGTTTTGTTATCTAGTCTGTCCATTTTTAAATATAAATCATGGATGTCGCTGAGTATAGGTTGTAAGTAAGTTTTCAAGTAAGTGTCTTGTGAAGTAGTTTTTCAGTGACTCATTATGAATAAAGTAAAGTCTATTAATATTTCTTTGACAGGAAAATTTGTTAAACATAATAGAAAATTGATTTTTCTAGGAAATATTTGTTAAAATATAATTAGTAATGTTCCCATCTATTATTAAGTAACAATCATTGTATTATTATGAAAAATCCTGTCAGAAGTATTAAAAAGAAGCAGATCAAAAGATTGGTGCTGTTAAGTGCTCAGCATCTTGACCACCCCCCCTCCATATGTGAGATTTTTTAAAGAATGTTAAAAGACAGCAATTAGAAGTGCTTTGGAAAAACACAATCATGTAAATAATCCTGTGGCACCATGTGTATGTGTAGGACTAGAGTGCAGATGGTCCTGGGTTCAAGTACAGTGCAGGCAAGCTTTCTTTAAAGAGAATATCTTGGCATAATAGTTAAGATATTTGCCTTACAAACATAAGTTGCATGGTTTGAGTTTCACATGGTTAATTGCCTAGGCTTAAGACAGCCCACAAGGGCAGTTTGCCTATTGGGTGGGGAGGTTGACATAAAGATTAAGGTATTTACCTTATAGACACAAGGTACAGGTTTGATTTTTAATATGGGGTAACAGACTAGGCTTAAAATGGCCCGCACAGACATTTCGCCTACTATAAATCTATGAGCCTGTATGGAATTTTTTAATAGCTCAATGCCTAGGTACTGAAGCTGTACCTAAAAATTCAGGTATTTTAGTGATGGATCATGTTATTATAAAGGCAGTAAGGATACCAATATTAGATGTTAGGGAAAGGTAATCACCTCTAAGGCTTATAGTAGTATATGCTTATATAGATGTTAACAAAAGAGAAGTGCCATTTAAGCAATTGAAATCTTATGCAATAATTAATGCATTTGTAATTATTATACAAGATTTATGTTGTAATATCAGGAAATGGAAAAGAAAGATATAAGATGATAGAATGCTAAGAAAGACTATTTAAATTTTGAATAATTGAATGTGGGGGAAAAATGGATTCTACTTACTGTAGGTCAAACCTAGGGACAGAAATGTATTATATAATTTTTCTGAATCATTGATACAGCAACAAGAAGGAAAATTACAAGCAGAATTTTCTGATCATTGCAGAATTTGAGCCAAAATATGTTAAACCTGAATGTTATTAGACAATTTAAAAGTGTTAATGAAGTTAAAGGGAGAAACATTATATGCAGAAGAGCTAGATGACAAAGCCATAAAATTGTGGGAAGAACACAGAATTTGGCTTATTTATGTATTTATTTAGTTATCTATCTATCTATCTATCTATTGGTCTATCTATCTATCTATCTATCTATCTATCTATCTATCTATCTATCTCTCTATCGGTCTATCATCTGTCTATCTATCTATCTATCGGTCGATCTATTTATCTATCGGTCTATCTATCTATCAATCTATCTATCGGTCTATCTATCGGTCTACCTATCTATCTATCGATCTATCTATCGGTCTATCTATCTATCTATCGGTCTATCTATCTATCTATCCATCTATCAATCTATCTATCTATCTATCTATCTATCTATCTATCTATCTATCTATCTGTCCTTTTTTGAGCTGGTTAGTCCCAGTAGGGTGGTGGCCTCTTTTCAGGGGAGAACCTTACTTTTTACAAGACTTGGACTAAATGGAAGCTTGCATATAAAGAGAAATATAGAAGTTGCACCTAGAGTTAGCAAAACTGTTTATAATGGATATAAAGAAAAGGCATGGGGCATTGTTGAGTAAAAAGACAGATCTGAAGGATCAGAGCAATAATTATTTGCATAAAAAGTGATACATATGAAGAAAATATAAAAGGCAGCAATATTTTTTTGCAACCTGTCACTGCTATTTGTCTGACTACTAAATTGCTATTTTGTTTTCCTAAGTTGCTTGATAATTGTGTATTACCATTGTATATAATTTTATTTTTTATTGTACTGAGGAGCTTTTCTCCTCAGGCCTCCACTGAAAATGGGCTCTGTATGGCCCACTGGAATTTCCTGGTTAATAAACTGCAATTAACTAAATAAATAAATAATTAGCTCAAAGGGAAAAAAGGACTTTTCACTCATTCTTAGGAAAAAATAAGCAAACAATGAATATTAATGGAGATCTTAAGGTGGGATGACCACAAAGTTAGGGATCAAGGAAAGTAAATGAGGTAGTGTGCATAATTTCATAGTAAGAGGGTAATATGTAAACTTGAATGGTGAAGAGGATGACATGTTAAACTGGGGTCCCATCTGCATGAGTTGGTAGCAGCTGAGGTAGATGTAAATGATCCTACTGCGTTTATTGAAAAGAGTACGGTTAAGTTCCCTGATGCACTGAGCAAATTATTTCCTGTAGTAGTATAAATAGCACCTTCAGTCTAGTAGTGTAAATATCACACTGAGTCTCCTTGAAAAGAGGCTACTAACTTAGTTGGACGAATTAAATAACAAACAATAAATAAATAAGAAAATAATCAAGAATTGTTAAAAGAAGATTTCTATAGAAGAGGTGGAAGGAATTTTATGAAAGGTTAATGAACAATCTGAACCAGGATCAAATGCATTATACAACACTTGATAAGACTGTGAAAATGAAAATAAAAATTGAAAAAAAAAAAAAAGAAAAATGTCAGAGTGTTAAATGGATTTAAATGTAAATGGGTGATAAAATTAATATTGAAGAAAAGAGACACAGCAGCCTACTACTTTGATGAATATAGACTAGAAAACTGTTATGCAAATGTTCCAAGTAACACTACAGAAGAAATAATGGAAAATTAATCCAGACATCTAGGATGGGAATGGAACCCTCCACCTTTTAACATTCTAACACTAAACACCAGTGTACTACCTATGGGACCACTAATAAAATGCCATAAAGTGGCTAAAGGAAATACCTACTACCTTTAAAATGCTAATTCTGTATGTAATGTTTATAGTGATGCAGTAATCTTTTAATATGATCATATCTGCACCACACTTACCACATATACTTAATCTTACCTTGTACACATATAATATAGGCTTGTGCAGAAGTGTGAATAAATTAGTTAAAAATGCTATTTTATTTTTATAGTAAACCCTTTTAATTTATTCAGAAGTCAACTAGCAACCAAAACTGTTTGTTTTTCAGTCATAAGTTCATAGAGTCATAAGTTGTTACTTGGCTAACAGTCACTATGGACCTAATAAGCCTAGCACAGCACACCAAACAATTTGGGTCCCAAGTATCATGGGAGTCTATATGGGGAGGGGAGTCATGTTGCAAGAGAGATAACTACAGGATTAGTTGGGGGATGTTAGAATGATACTTTTCTTATTTATGGCCTCTGTCCATAAAAGAAATGGGGGCCAGACCAGGGGTAAATTTATGATTTCCCATCCAATCATCAAGGTTTTGTTTGTGAAGTGTCAAGGATGAACTCTGTTTTACAAGGATGAGGAGCCTTTTCCATAATGTGGAGATCCTTTGGAACATATATCTCATGTTCTGTTTATGTCACAAGTGTACTCGAGATACCTACAGGGGCTTTACGCAGTCAGTGTAAGACTGGGTGGTCATGGTCTGAATTTTCCTGTTGAGAAACCTTTGTAGGCATTCAAACTATTACAAGTGTCTGATTAGGTACATGCCAGAGGTGCATTGTATTTAATGATAGGTCTGGTAAGGGTCAAGTTAAGGGATACTACAACTTATTTGGACCTAGATGCAATATGCTTTCATATATGTTGGGAGATTATAGGTTCATAGGTAGATACTAGGCTATCGGCCCTAGGGCCCATACAAGCCTAGCCAAAAAATGTACCCTGGCTTTCGCCACCCAAGAAAATTATTTTCCTGTGCCCCTGTCGAGCAGAGCCACAGAAGTGATCCCCAGGGTGAATTTCCCATTTCCCATCCAATCATCAAGATTTTTCTTGAAGAGTGCTAATGAGGAGCTCTGTTTGACATGGATAGGTAGTCTGTTCCAGAGTATGGGAAGTCTCTGGGACAGGAATCTATCCCTCCAGCATGTTCTGTTTATTGTGGTGACAAGGTTTAGGTCCCTAGAGCATGTAGCTCAGAGGGATTGGGATTTCTTTAAGTGGAGCATGTCCAACAGCTCTGGGTTTGACATAGCTTTGTATGTTAGGCAGAGATCACCCCTGAGTAGGTGATATGCGATGGAGTAAAGCTGTAGTTTTTTGAGACGGTCTGTGTAGGGCATCTGTTTGAGGCCAGTAATCCTCTTTGTGAGGTATTTCTATGGTCTTTCCAGTTGTTGTAGACGTCTTGTGAGGTACAAACCAAAAGGGGCATTGTACTCCATAATGGGTCTAATGAGTGATGAGTAGAGGGGAACAATGACCACTTTTTTTTCTGGATGAGAATCCTTTTGTGATGAGATGAGCCATGTAGATTTCCTGACCACTGTGGTGATGTGATTATCAAAGGAGAGACTACTCTCCACCTGTGTCCCAAGGTCTCATCACATTTTTGGCATTAAGTAGACTACCAGCTAAGTAGTAGTTCATGGGTACAGAGTTTTTACCAAAGGGGATGACAATGCACTTTTTGGCACTGAGCTTCAGGCCATGGCTTTGACACCAGGTATCTGTCTCAGTGAGGCCATTTTGTAGTTTGTCCACATCGTTAGGAGTTTCGATTATGGCACCTAGATTGCAGTCATCTGCAAACTTTGTTAGCCAAAGACCTTCTGTGTTAGCCTGCACTTCAGAGAAGTAGATATCAAACAGGAGAGGACCCAGGACTGAACCCTGTGGTACTCCACTTGTCACTGGTCTGATGTTGGATTTGGAATCTGCTACTTTCACAGTGTGGGTTCTGTCCATGAGCCAGTTGGCAACCCATCTTGTGACATAGGGATTTATACCTAGTTTATTGAGCTTATCTATAATTCCAGAGTGTGGGATGGTGTCAAAAGCCTTGGTGAGATCTAGATAAGCTGTGTGAACCATTTTACCCTCATCTATGGCTTTGGTGACTGCTTCAAAGAAGTCAATCAGGTTTAGGAGACATGATCTGCTTTTTACAAATCCAAACTGGGTAGGGTCCAGAGTTTGGAGATTACCAATGTCATTGATTATGAGTTCCATGATGATACGTTCCATGGCCTTGCAGACCAGGCTCGTCAGGCTAATGGGACAGTAGTACCCGGGGTCCGTTGTGGCTCCACCTTTGTGGAGTGGGATAACCGTCGTGGTGCACCATTCAGTGTGTACAAAGCCTGAGATGAGGCTATGATTGAACATGGTACTTAGGTAGGGTGCCAGTTCATTCTGTAGTTCATGTAGAACGCAGCCTGGGATATTGTCAGGTCACATGGATGCTGTGTTCTTGGCTTTGGAGAGTGTGCTTTTTACCTGTGCAGCCATGATTAAAGGAACTTTGCATTCTTCCGGTATAGAGATGGGCCCTCTAGGGGGTGAGAGGGGGGTAAAGTTAGCACTGAACCTATCTGCTAGGATGTTGGCAATATCAATTGGTTCTGTATATTTAGTGTCATTGTGCTGTAACTCAGAGCAGATGTGAGTGTTCCCATTTAGATTCTTGACATAGCTATAGAATGCTTTGTGGTTGTCTTTAGAGTCAGTGGCAATTTTGTTTTCATAACTAGCTTTGGAGGATTTTATGAGGGATCTCAGCTTCTTACTGAGGTTGACCAGGGAGTTCCTCCAGTCATGGGTTTTTACTCTTTTTTGCAACAGTTTCTTTCTTCTCTTGTAGAGTTTGTTTATGGCAGAGGACCACCAGATTGTCTTCCTTTTTTTGGAGGATAACATTTTGGTTCTATTAGGGATAGCATGATCCATGCTCTCGTGTAAGTGCTTATAAAGTGCATTTGTGTAGGATTCAGCAGTCATACCTCTATTGTCCGTCTGCATGGGTGTCATGAAGTTTGCGACTTCTCTCTTAAGAAGTGTGAAGTTGGCTTTGGAGAAGTTTTTTATGATGGTTTCCCTAATTGGGGGTGGTGGTGGGATGTGGATGTCTAGGCTGATTAGCTTGTGGTCGGATCTGACCAACGAGGAATTGACCTCTGGTGTGGAACACTGGTTTCCCATGTTGGTAATGACCAGGTCTAGGATATTGCTGCCCCTGGTAGGGGTGTGAATAAGTTGATCCATGGTGTTGGAATTTATGAATTCTAGAAAACGTTGAGCAAAAGAGTTGGTACATGAGTAGTTTTCCCAGTTAATGGTGGGGTAGTTGAAATTGCCCATTATTAGGGTGTTTGGTTGTACCCTAATACTTTCCATTGTATCAAGAAATGAGGAGTGGAAATCCTGGGGCATGGTGGGGGGTCTGTAGCAAGCTACAATTTGGATTGCGGTCTTGCCCAGAGTTAGTTGCACTTGGATAATCTCGGATGCATTATGCTGTGCAACTAGCCTGGAGGTGTGGATATCCTTAATGAATATGGACACGCCTTTGCCTTTAGTGCTTTGTTCTGGGTTAGGTGGCCAAAAGGTGTGGTATGAATTGTAGCCTGGTAATGCAGGGGTGCTCTCTGGAGCTTTGAACCAGGTCTCTGTCACTGCACAGATGTCAGTGTTCTCCATTTTAAGGAGTGCCTCGAGTGAGTGCATTCTGAGGTTTAGACTTCTAGCATTGAGTAGCATTACCCTCAGATTTTGCTTGCTTGTACCTGTTATGGTGGTGAATTTGTCATTTGAACCTTGCCTAAAAAAGGCACTATAGGGGTGGCAAGACCCTTAACCAGTATCCGGAATCCTAAGATATAGAATGATTTCCTTACTGTCTTAGCCAAGTGTTAGTCAAAGGCCAGATTGCTGTCTACATATGCTCCCAGATCCCTTACTGTTGGATTGACTCTTATGAGATTTTTATCGATGGTGTAATTAACTTGGGTTGTCAGTTTCCTCTAAGGGCATTATAATACATTTTTGGCAATGAGATTTAAGCCATGACTTAGGCAGCAGTTAATTGGCTGTATCAAACCTTCTTGCAAGGTGTTGGCATCTTGGGGTAATTTATAATAACACCCAATTTGCAATCATCTGTGAACTTGGTGAGACAGAGACCTTGAACATTAGCCCTGACTTCTGAGAAGTAGATTCCAAGCAGGAGTGGGCTTAACATTATTAGTTATCTTAATAATCAACCAGTTCTTTTAGACTACACGAAAATATCAACATATGTGGAAAGTCAGTTTCTGTTGTTTAATGGTCCGTTGTAAACAACAGGTGTGCAGATGTCTGGCTCCATTTTTCTCATTGTCCCAGTTGTATTTCAAGAGTTTTTCCAGCTGACCTGTAAAATTTTAGCTCATAGGTTAATGCCACATGTAAAGCTGGAGAACCATTAAAAAGCTTAGTTTACTTTTCAGTTCAATACAATTTTTGTGATGAGTGGGTGCAATCTGATCAGTACATTTATTACTGAGTCAGTAAAATTCTTTTTGAGTATGTCACACAAGCGAGTCATCAAAAATCAGTTTGTTTTGGGTGGTCTGCCATTTCTAATTGTCTAGGATATTGATAAGTAGAAATATGTTGGATTTAGAATAGATCTGAAAAATGGGGACAGGGTTGATTGCCAGTTGTTCTTGTTCAGAATATTGATAAATAAACTAATCCTGAAATTAGGAGGGGTGGACTTGTATTAACGGTGAAGGTTTTACAAACTTTTTTTCTGGGCTGATATGTTTTTGTTTTGTCTGGCATGACAGTTATTTGCTTAAGATTCTTTTGATGATCCTATTTGGGAGTTATGGTGTCAAGTTCAGAAGATGTTCCTTTGATGAAACCCTCAAATTGTCTAAGTTGGTGACATTCTCCTATACTGAAGCATGAATCAAGTGTTTCAAGGCTCTGCATATTTGTAATGTATACTGTCTTGACTCACAGCTTGTGGATTTCTGGCAGCTGTTTTCCATGGACAATGGAGTTGTGCTATATTGAATATGTTTAGATTTTGTACTTAAATTAGGTTAATGAGATCATATGATCAACGGAGGTTACTAGGCTAATGGCCTTAGAGAGCCTATACAAGTCTAGCCCAGTGCAACCCCTGTTCCCAAGAATATCAAGGTATTAAACAGAACTAAGTAACAACTACTGCCCCTGGCCAAGGCAGACACAGATGATACTCCCAAGGTGAATTTGCAGTCTCCCATCCAGTCATCCAAATTACACTTCAATAGGGTCAGCAAGGGGCTCTGATTCACCTGAACTGGAAGTTTATTACAGGGGAGAGGTAACCTCTGTGAGACATATCTGTCTCTCCAGCAAGTCCTGTTGATATCGCATACTAGGTTGAGTTCCCTGGAGTGAGTTCATCTTATACCATTTGATTTATGAATGTGCAGCATTTGCATTAGAACAGGATCTTAGATTGCTTTATGTGCAAGGCAGAGGTCACCTGTAAGTACTCTATAAGACACAGAGTACAGTGACAGTGATTTCAGTCTGCCAATTTATGACATATGCTGAGGAACCTGAATTTTCTTTGTAAGAAATTTCTGAGGTCTTTCCAGTTGCTGCAGGTGCCTGGTAAGATACATACCAAAGGTAGCATTGCATTTTATTATTGGCCTGATGAGTGAGAAGTACAGGGGGTTATAACCTCTTTTTTTCTGAATGCAATGCCTTTACTTATGGGGTGGGTGATGTAGAAAGCCGTTCTTACCACTATGGAGACATGGTGGTCAATGGAAAGATTGTTGTCAACCTGTGAGAACAAATCTCTCACCACTGATTGCATGCTTAGGGTGTTGTTGTTAATGTTGTAATCTGCAGGGACATCACCCTTGCTAAAGGGGAGGATAATGCATTTATTTTATTTGAATTGACAGTGCAATGTCCTAAGCATGCAATTAGTTGTGAGGGATTTGGGTACCCAGGTTGATAGCAACCTGACTTTTAACCACCATATTGCTTCCATTGTACGGAAAGCCTTCTACATGGCCTACCTCATAAGTAAGGGTATCTCATCCAGGGACAAGGAGGTCATAACATCCTTGTACTCTTCCCTTATAAGTATCATTTTTGAGTACATTGCCCTTTTTGGCATGTACCTCGCAAAGCACATGCAGCAGCTGGAGAGACCACAGAGGTTCCTCACCAGGAGAATCCATTGCCTCAAACATCTACCATACACAGATAGGCTAAAAGCTCTATCCCTCTACTCAGTTTCATAAAGACTCCTTAGAGGTGACCTCTGTCTGGCATACAAGGTGATCACGGACCCCACCTTGATGGAACTGCATATCTGCAAGTCAAGCTTCACTTGAGTAACTTGCACATGTGGCCTCAACCTGGTCTGTGATATCAACAGGACTTTTTAAGCGCAACCTGGATAAGTGGATGGGAAAGAGAAAATACACTGCAGAGATTCCACCCATGTCCCTGCTGGACAGGAGCATCATATGCTGACTTGCCTAAACATGGGCTAAACTTTTGGCTAGGCTTATAAGGGCTTCAGGGCCAATAGCCTAGTAACCTCATATGATCCTATGATCCTATGATTGAATTTTAGCCCATGACTTTGACAACAGTCATTTGTCTGTGTAAGTGTTGACATCATGTAAATCCCTCTTGTTGGATGGTTGAATGGCTATGAGACTGTCTTCACTGGCTTGTACTGGACATTCCAGGCTGGTGGTTGATTTAGCATTAAGCTGCATTACTCCATACAGCTACTACTTAATTAGTGCTTGTAAGGATGACAGCCTTGTGTTACACCAAGGTGATACCGGTGATTGGAATGGCACATCTGTGGGTAAAATGGAGCTCTCTGGAGTTCTACATTAAATGAACATGCAACTAAAACAGCCACAGCTGCTACACAGACTTCACAGCCAAAGTACTGGATGCTGTTACTGATGCCAAACTAATGACTAACTCAGTGTGTATTTTACTGAGGGCAGCAATTCCTCTTTGACTAGTGAACAAGACACAGTTCTCAGAATTTATGACTTAAACAAGCCAGATGCAAAGTCTGATGAGAGTAGCGGCCATAGGTACCTACCATTCAGAGGTATGTACTAGGCTAACGACCACCAGGGCATATCAGCCTAGCCATGCAACACAGCCCAGCCCAGTTGTGTCTCTTTGTAACATGTATGTCTAAAGTAGAAGAGTATGTTACTTAGGAGGGGTGCTACAAAAGTTATGTGGGGGTATGTTAGTCAGGGGATGTTTATAGTCTATGAATCTGTGTTACACTTACATTCACTTTCATTACCCTTGTGGTGTGTATAGAGTTGAAAACTGCAAAATCCTTCTCAAAAACAGGGCTGTAAAAAAAGAAAATTCTGTCAGATACTTGTAGATCAGTTTGCATAGGTGAAGTAGCACATCACACAACAGATATGTGCCAAGTTGGTTATTTCTGCTAACAGCTTTTGAAAGGCAAAGCACCATCTAAAGAGTGCAGATGTTGATTACATCATCCTAAATGTTGTTGTTGTATACAGTTTTTAGGCTGAATGTTACACAGTGGAAGGAATAATGAAAGAAAAAAAAAACATTTCATGTATTGCCACTGCTGCTTTTCTGTGGAATGACTTAGAGTTTGCTTGATTTCTGCTCCTTGACAATGTCATCACTTTATTCTTGCGATGGTAGAGGAACAGAAATCCTGAAAAGTGACTGGTGAAGTACACAGACCTCATCCATATGGTGCCACAAGCTGTGGCTCTTGTTTTAATTATTTTTTAAGTCAAGAAATACAGTCCCTGGGATTCAGTAAACTTTCCTGCAGGAATAGCCTATTCCTACATGGAAAGGACTACATGGGAGCAGCATGGCAGTGCTCCATGCATATGCATGAAGGCCCACTGCCGTGCTGCAGTACATACATAGAAATGTGTACGAGCACAGGAGGCATGTCTGAGAGCAGTGTTCTCACAAGATACACACCCCTTGCACACCAGAATTACTGTACGGCAATGTAAAAAGAGTGAGATCGCTCTTTTCACAGAATGTAAACCCCCAACAGGAGAGACTCCCAGAGAATGCCCATATTCCTGCCGTAGAGTGTACGGCCATGAAATAAATAAGTGGCCATTGCCAAAATAGTGGCATATCATTAAAGAATGAAGTTAGAAAATAATGACAGAACTAACCTTTAGATGTCATACCCTTCAGAAAATGCATGTGAATGCAAAACCTGTTATTCTAACAACTGTCTGTTTGTAAGAGCAATATTTAAAAAGTACCCGTAATTTTTTTTTTCATATCAGCAGGAAAGTTTAAGCATAGCTGCATGGGTGCTCCCATTGCTTAGCTATGCTTAGGCCAACTTAAACGGCTCAAGAAGTTAAAGAGCAATAGATAGCTGCCATGCGCAATAGTGCAGTAGCGTAATGATTTGAGTGTACGCTTTGCATGTAATCACTCAGGGTTCTCTCCCCACTTCAGCCAATTCTATTTTGTATGTGAAATTATCACAAATGCAGTATTTTAGTATATTTATGTAGTAAGTAACATATTTCCCAACCAGAGCAGTGTATTAGGGCCAGATGTGAGGTATCAGTGTACTGAAGTTGTGAAACCCCCTTCATAATCACGTGTCCCATACATGCAGTCACATAAAATGTAATATGTCAGAAAAGCACATAGGGGGGATGTTATAGAAGGTCAACATATATATCATAAGCTATGCTAAATGATGAATGAAACCCACCATCATGACAGCTCAAAAAATGAAAGGTAAATAATGTTACATTATGCTCAGCTAAGCTGAGGCACTGTAAGCACTGCTGAAACATAAATGCTAAGCAGGAAGTACTGTAGCTAAGTAGATGTGCGCATTGCTAAGCTGTGCTCAGCACCTGCCCATTTAAGCACTACCAACCTTAGCTAAGCAGGTTTGCCCGTAGCTTAGCTTAGCTCAGCATATTCAAAACCATCCAATCATGGAAAAGGGTGGAAAATTGGCCATATTTAAACCTTGCAGGCAGGAAAACAGCTCATAACTGGTTGCAGCTCCCCACTGTAGGCAGTATGGCAGGTGTTGGAGAGGGTATGCACTTACAGGTGCAGCGCTGGGGCATACAGGAGTCCAAGGTCATGGTCGGACTCCTGGTAAAAAAACAATATGAGACTGCTGCAGGACCAGTGCCAGGGCTCCCAATATAAAGCAGAAGCCTGGGACTGTCTTGCCAATGATCTCACCATTGCGGCTGGTATCCCTCAGACTGGTGAGCAGGTCTGACACTACTATGTTGACTTGAAGTGGAGAAAGAGGGAGATCTTGGATGAGTGGGTCCAAGAAGCAAGGCAGAGGGGTGTTGTCTCAGCAGTGTGTAAGTATTCATAGCAATAACTGTTTACCAAAGTCCAGCCTGTGTATGTGATGGATAGGTATGCCTAAATGTTCATTGATTTCCATTACAGCTGCAGCTGAGCGGGCTGTAAATCAGGAAGCCTATGCCATTAGGTTGCAAAGGCTGCATCGCGAGGCTGGTAAGTAACAATCCTGCTTGTAGTAGTCATACCAAATAAATGTAAAGGAGTAGAATGTCACCTGGCAGTACTCAAAGGCCCTTAAAAGGGTGTCCAATTATTACTGCGCAATATCATTATCCAACTGGTAAGTGTGACTAAACAGTCAAGGCTTATTAGAGTGACTTGGTACAGGATCACTATATACATGCAATGTACTCTAGAGCTTAAATTATCTATACACAAAACAGCCAGAGTTGAAAGGTTTTAAAATATTTAATAAATAATAAAAACACAAGGCAATACTTCTTACTACACAGTGCTAGTCAAGAGTTCAGAGATCACAGAGAAATACTTAAAATAATTCAGTAGTACAGTTCTGACATCACAGAAAAACACTAAGTCTAATCTTTCTAGTTTCTAGCTATTTCTAAGAGAAAACACAAGTCTAAGATAAACTTACACATAGAACACAGGCAGAGTGCTGATGAGTTGGATGGTCAAGACTAAAATGCTTAATGATCTCTGATTCTCTCTGTTTTTAAAATCACATTCCTGGTTCACATTACATCATTCTTCATACTTCCCTGGGTTCCCAGGCTAACAGGCTACATTCTTTAGTAAGCTCACACCAGGTCAGGAAGCAAAGCCATAAAGGACATTTATGCATGTATATTCTGGCCATTAACACGGCCCTTAAAACAATAGCAAGAATTCCTTCACCTAGACAGGCTGGAGCCAACTTTAAAGATCAAAGGCAGCCATAAAATGCTTGACTTAGCTTCCTTACAGCAGAGTGCACTGTTGTTACATTATTTTCCAGTTCCACATGTGACACTATTTTTACCATTTAAGACAACAAGCCTGTGGTTTACATTAATATTTACAGATGAAAGAATTATCTATAAAATTCTATCTGGCTAAGCTGGCAGCCTTCACATGTTGTATTCACCAAGATCTGATATCTGAATAGTAATGTTGTGCCAACCACTGTTACCCACATTGTGCTACATAAAAATATCTAGGAATATCTGTATAAAACTGTTGTAATTAAAAGGTCAGATTGTACAACCAAAAGAGACTTAGAAAACAGTGGAAAAAATGCAGCAGTTTCCTCAATAGCTCACTCTGATGAAATGTGAATTGTATTTTTAGCAGACACAGCCATGGTTCAAATTTCGTGAGTGGTAGTAAGCTGTATGTATAATGTTATCTAGGATTTTGGGAATATGTGTAGAAACAGTCAGGTAGTGTTAACAGACATTCCCCCACAGGTCTTTCAGGTAAGACCAGTTGTTTTACATTAGGAAGGTTTGTGGCCTGCACTGTGGTGGCAGGACAGGTAGCTTACATCGTTCTAAGTTGGGAACTGCTGATTGAGAGCTCAGTGTCTGTTATTCTAAAAGTGTATTAGTTCTGGTTTAAGCACTTGGGCTTCAGGCCAGTTATTTTACGTTAAGAAGGATTGCGGTCTGCACTCTTGTGGGAGGAGAGGCTGGACTCTGCCCTTCTGAGCAGAGAATTTCTGGTTAAAGGCTTATAGTGCCTGCATATTCTAACTGTTTCTTACTAAAGTTGGTACACCTTGTTTGCTGTAGCATAGACTAGATCCAGGCCTGCTCAATCTAGCTTTGTTTGTATGCTTGTTGTTTGTTTATTTCCCTGAAATGCTAATTCCACTTAAAACGTGGCCTTTTAGCACTTCTGTGGATCCCTAGTGATATCTGCATTGCTTACTGTACTTATTTCCTTGTTTCATTTGAAAGAAAGTTACTGCTTGTCATTTTTGCATTTAAGTTACCTGTAACACATTGCATTTAAGTTACCTGGCACTTGCTCACTAAAGCAATTATATAAGTCAGCTCTAAAAAACTAAAAGCACTACACCCTCACAAACTCCCCTTGAGTACCTTGTTCCCCATTGTCCCTTTTTTTCAATTATAAAGGAATTCCCAATACTATTCTAGCATGTCCAAAGGTCAGTTGTCAATCTCCTCTCTGGTCCAGCTGGTGAATCTGGGAATCTTGAGGCAATCTTACAACTGCCTCATGTACACAGACAACCCTCTCCTCCTCCCAACAAATTCCAACACATGTGAGAGATGCAACCATATAACCAAACTGGAGGCTAAGCTATCTCAACTCAGTACTAGCGTAACCAGTCAGGAGGAGAAGGAATCCACACTCACTACAATTCCAGTCTTACATAGACCTACCACGACAACAAACCAAACATATAAACACACAAAAACATACTCGGAGGCTCTAAATAAAAATCTGCCTAAGCAGCAGAGACCTCCAAAGCAGACACCCAAGCAACCGCTACCCCAAAACAAAACACGTGCAACACATAGCTCACAAAGCCAGTGTGCCAAACAATCACAGCCCTTAAGGCTAAACAACACACCTGATACACTTGTAATAGGTGACTCTATCGTCAGGCACACTGACATCCCGCTCACCAGGCTGAACAAGAAGGTCATGGTGAGCTGCCTGTCGGGTGCTAGGATCCGCCACATAACACAAGCACTCAGGTCACTCCAAGGCAAGTACAAATATGACTCAGTCATTGTCCATGCTGGTGTGAATGACCTGAGACGTACCTCCCTGGACTACATGAAAAGAGACATAGAGGAGCTCTCTGAGCATGTAGCCCAGGCCGGTATGACCCTGACCTTGAGTAGCATCTTACCCTCACCAAGAATGATGCCACAATATGAAGACAAGATGATCAATTTCAACAACTGGCTTAAGTGTTGGTGTCATTCAAAGGGGATCCAATACCTGTCAGCCTGGGATGACATGCTCAACAAGCCATGATGCTTCGCTAGGGACGGCTTGCACCTGTCACCCCTGGGCTTTCGGATATTGGCAAAGGCTCTTGCTACCCTCATAGTGCCTTTTTTAGGCAAGGCTCAAAAGACAAACCCACCTCCATAGGTATCACAAGGGATAAGAAACTAAAAGTAATGCTACTCAACGCCAGAAGTCTAAACCTCAAGATGCACGCACTCGAAACTCTCCTTAGCATGGAGAACATCAGTATCTGTGCAGTAACAGAAACCTGCTTCAAGGCTCCCGAGAGCACCCCAGCACTACCAGGTTATACCTCATACCATGCTTTTCGGCCCCAAAACTTGGACCGAACCACAAAAGGAGGGGGAGTATCAATATTCGTCAAAGATACCCACACCTCCAGGTTGGTGGCACAGCACGAAGCATCAGAGACTATCCATGTGCAATTAACTGTTGGTAAAACTGCCTTCCAGTTTATAGCCTGCTACAGACCACCCTCCCAAACACAGGAACCCCATTCGGCCTTCCTGAGAATACTGGAAAATATGAAGGTCTCTCCAAACACCATTATATTGGGCGACTTCAACTACCCAAACATAGACTGGGAGCATTACTCTAGCTCCAACACCCTAGCCCAAAGGTTTGTAGAATTTATAACTCAAATGCTATGGAACAACTTGTTACCACTCCCACAAGAGGGGAAAACATACTGGACCTGCTCATCACCAACATGGGGACACTATGCTCCAGACCAGAAGTGTATCCCTCACTGGTAAGATCAGACCATGAACTAACCTCACTGGATATTCACATCCCGACCCCACCCCCTGCCCAGAAAACCACAGTGATAAACTTCTCTAAAGCAAATTTCACACACCTCAAAACCGAGGCGAAATCCTTCAAAGCCCCCGGGCCTGTGGAAAATACGGCCCAGACCGCAGAATCCTTTATAAACGCATTCTATGAACACCTTCAGGAAGGATTGGATCATGCAATCCCAAATAAAACCAAGACCCAATCCTCCAAAGGCAGACGTCCTGTCTGGTGGACCCCAGCCAAAAACAAACTATACAATAGAAGGAGGAAGCTACTACATGATAGAGCAAAATCCCAAAAAGGGAAGGCATCTCTGATCGGTATTAGCAAAAAACTACGGGCACTCATAAAATCGTCTAAGGCCAGCTTCGAGAGAAAAATTGCACAGGACACTAAGGATAATCACAAGGCTTTCTTTAGTTATGTTAGGAACCTGGGTGGGAATTCCCAGATATGCTCAGAATTAGTCCATAATGACAAAAAATACACCGAGCCCACAGACATTGCCAACATCCTAGCTGACAGGTTCAGTGCAAATTCCCCCCCCACCAAAAGGGCAAATATCTATCCCAACAGAGTGCTGCCCCCTAACATCTTAGATGCTCAGGTAAGAGCTGCCCTCTCCAAAGCAAAAAACACAGCATCAATGGGACCAGATGGTGTCCCGGGCTGCATCCTACATGAACTCCAAGAAGAGCTAAACCCAAACATAAAACTACTGTTCAATCTTAGCCTTACTACAGGATATGTACCCAAAGAGTGGCGTACAGCAACAGTGGTCCCTCTCCACAAAGGTGGTGCCTCAGCGGATCCTGGAAACTATCGCCCTATAAGCCTGACTAGCTTGGTCTGAAAAGCTATGGAAAGGATCATCATGGACCTCATAAATAAAGATATTGGGGATCTACAGACACTGGATCCTACCCAGTTTAGCTTTGTTAAGGGCAGATCCTGCCTCTTAAACCTGGTTGATTTCTTTGAAACAGTGACCAAGGCCATTGACGGGGGGAAGGTGGTCCACACAGCCTACCTGGACCTCGCAAAAGCCTTCAATACAATACCCCACTCGAGCATTATAGATAAGCTCACCAGCTTAAATATAAACCCCTATGTCACTAGATGGGTTGCAAACTGGCTCAAGGACAGAACCCACATGGTTAGAATTGCTGGAGCCATGTCAGACTCCAAACCAGTTACAAGTGGCGTCTCACAAGGCTCAGTCCTGGGACCTCTCTTGTTCGGTATATATTTCTCGGCAGTACAGGCCAACACGGAAGGACTGTGGCTGACCAAGTTCGCAGATGACTGCAAACTGGGCGCCATAATCAACTCTCCAGCCAACACAAGCATCCTCCAAAAGGGCCTCATAGAAACAGACAACTGGTGCCAGAGCCATGGCCTCAAGCTAAACGCCAAAAAGTGTATAGTCATCCCCTTTGGCAAAAACAAAGTGCCCACAAATTACCACATAGGTGGTAATCCATTAATCACAGAAGAAGTCATTAGGGACCTGGGGACCCAAGTTGATAGCAATCTCTCATTTGACAACCACGTGGCCAAAGTGGTTAGAAAAACATTTTATATAGCCCACCTAATCATGAAGGGATTCACATCTAGATCAGGGGAGGTCATTGTTCTTCTTTACTCATCCCTCATCAGGCCCATAATTGAGTACAATGCCCCTTTTGGGATGTACCTTACCAGACACCTGCAGCAACTGGAAAGACCCCAAAAGTACCTCACCAAGAGGTTCACAGGGCTCAGACAGATGCCATATGCTGCCCGGTTAAAGAAACTCCAGCTCTACTCAGTGGCATACCGCCTGCTCAGAGGCGATCTGTGCCTGACGTATAAAGCCATGTCCAACCCGGAATTAATGGGCATGCTGCACCTCAGAAAATCCAAATCCCATCAAGCTACTCGCTCGAGAGACTTGAACCTCAGCACTGAAATAAATAGGACATGCTGGAGGGACAGATTCATAACCCAGAGGCTCCCTTCGCTCTGGAATAAAATCCCAGTCCAGGTTAGGCAGAGTCCCACATTGACTCTCTTCAAGAGGAATCTTGATGAGTGGATGGGAGATCATAGGTTTACCCCAGCTATCACTTCTGTGTTACTGTTAGACAGAGGCACAGTATACTAACCTCAAAAAAAGGCATAGCAAAATTAATTTAAAATGGGTGGCGAAAGCCAAACATATTCTGGCTAGGCTTATAAATGCCCTAGGGCAGATAGCCTAGTATGAACTTATGAACCTATGAACCTATGAGAACTGTAGCTCCTGGCAATAAAGTTCTAAATCCTGGACTGGTTGTGTTTACTCTGGTATTGTATGGCTTGACATGTTGCATTCACCAAGATCTGATATCTGAACAGTAATGTTGTGTCAACCACTGTTACACACACTGGGCTACATAAAATATGTCTAGGAATGTCTGTATAAAAATGTAGTTACAAGGTCAGATTGTACAACCAAGAGAGACTTAGAAAACACTGAAGAATGAAGCAGCAATTTCTCAGTAGCTCACTCTGATGAAACACAAATTGTTGTATTTTTAGCAAAGACAGCCATGGTTTGAATCATGGGAGTGGTAGTAAGCTGCATGCATAATCATATCTCTCAACTGTACAGATTTTCACAGAATGTCCAGATTTTTGTTCTAGTCCTCTTTTTTCCTGGCAAATCACTAGGATGATCTCAGGATTGAAGTCACTGAATAATGGCATACATTTGAGTTTTAGACTTCAAATCCTTCAGAAATTGTATATTAAAACAAATCCTGTTGCTCTAACAATGTTTTAAGTTTATAAGAGCAATATTTAAAATATGCCCCTATTTGTTCTCCCATTTTGTCAAGCTTTGTCCAGATTTTTTGCAATAAGAGGTTGAGAGGTACGTGCATAATTTTAACTAGGAATCTGGGAATATGTGGTGAAACAGTCAGGTAGTGTTAACAAACATTCCCCCCAGAGGTCTACCAGGTAAGAGAAGTAGAATATAGCTATAGGATGGTTGAAGTATACACTGTGTACAAACGTACCACTGCCCAAACCAAGGTCATGGGGCATTGTAATAATACCAGTAGAGTAATGATTAGAACAATGATCATTAAAGTTGTGAGTACTGCAAGGATATACAAGTTGTTAATTGACATCTCTCTCTCTCTCTCGCCCCTCCACCATATCTGCAACATTAATCTAAACACACAAATCAATGGGTATGTTTTACGCCAGACCTACTTTTGGGACATATGTCCTATTGTTTAATGAATATTGAAATGTGTTTCTATTAATGTTCCATGTTGAAATACTATCATTGGTGTCCTGTTGTTATCAATGCAACCTGCATGCCATTGTAATGGCCACTGTGGTTCCATATATGCATGTCTTATGTTTGCTATGCAACTGTTCAAAATATATTGTTTTGGGTTAATGGGAATATCTGTGCATGCTGTTATAACTAATTCTAGATTGTGTTGACTATTACTAAGCCACATATGTTCTAAAACTGCAACACCATAGCACATTTGGGATGGCCGGTCCCAGCAGACCCATCTCTCCCACCTCATCTGACTGTGGCACAGGGCCCCAGCACATCTGAGACCCACCCTGGGATCTCCTCATCTGCTAGTCCTGCACCACCTTTGAGTGGAACCATCTCAGGGGATGGGGTTCATCCCCCCAGGAGTGGGCGCGGACAGGATACTGTCACCTGAAGCCAGGTCCAGGGATTGGTGCATAGCGAGCTCCAAAAGGAATTTGGAGATCTGCTACACCAGCTTGAGGGCCGCATGGTACAATTAGAGGGTCAACCTGCCCCTCCTGCTCAGCCCCAAACACAGCCACCTTTGGGGCTGTGAAGGTGCAGTGGTGACTGTCCATGGGTGGGGACCTCAGTTCCACTGTTTCCATTTGGGGGCTCATGAGCTTCTGATTTCCAAACACCCCTCCCCATCCAAGGTGCTTACTCCCCACGTGTCATATACTGCCCCTGTATGCTGTCTTGTCTGTCTTTTCTGTCTTCCTACTCGACCTACCTCCCCAAATATTCCTACTATCCTTCCGCAACATCCCACGCTCACCTTAAAAAAAGAAAAAGAAAAGGGGCAATCTGTTCCCAAAAAAATCTCACCCCATATATAGCTGTCTGTTTCGCACACGTGTTCACTGGACATGTGATCTGGTCTAATTGGCTTCACAACACGTTATTGTTATCCTCACCTCTCTCTCAGGGGTTTGAGTGTCCAAATTTACCTCCACATTCAGTATATATGCACAGCTGTTGCTGTAGAAGAAATGGACAGCTATGGACCTTCCCTACACCCATCCTGCACATACCTAGCTATCTGTCATATTGTTTTACCCTCTTCATGCTCCCCTTTTCACCACTTCCCTATCACCCCTTTTTTCTTTTCTTTTTAAGAAATTAGCATGGGGTAAGTGGGAGTAAGTAGTCGTAAGTGGGACTAAGCATATTTGCATGGTACTAAGTGATGCCTACACAGTTTAAGCACTTTTAAAGGCTGCCTCCAAGCATATTTAACTTGGTTAGCATTGCTTACTGCTGTGCAAACCCACTTACAACTGCTTAAAACTGCCTTAATCACTCTGTAGCCAACAGCCCTTGTTCTGCCCAGCAACAAAATAATCAAAACTTGAACCCAGGACCCCGCACACCATAGACACAGCAAGTTACCACTAAGCCATCTGAGCTGCAAAGTGCTTGGATGATTTCTCCAACATATCATGCAGAACAGTCAGTCTGCAATAGGGAATGTACAATGTGGAAGCACTAAAGATTCAAGTGATATATCCATACACACACACACACACACACACATATATATATATATATATATATATATATATATATATATATATATATAGTCTGCAAGGCTATGGAGCGTATCATCATGGAACTTATAAACAATGACATTGGTAACCTCCAAACTCAGGACCCAACCCAGTTCGGGTTTGTAAAAGGCAGATCATGTCTCCTAAACCTGATAGACTACTGTGAAGCAGTCACGAAAGCCATAGATGAGGGTAAGGTGGTTCACACAGCCTATCTAGATCTCGCCAAGGCTTTTGACACCATCCCCCACTCTGGAATTATAGATAAACTCACTAAATTAGGTATAAATCCCTATGTCACAAGATGGGTTGCCAACTGGCTCACTGACAGAACCCACACTGTGAAAGTAGCTGACTCCAAATCCAGCTTCAGACCAGTGACAAGTGGAGTACCACAGGGTTCAGTCCTGGGTCCTCTCCTGTTTGGAATCTACTTCTCTGAAGTACAGGCCAACACAGAAGGTCTTTGACTAATGAAGTTCACAGATGACTGCAAACTAGGAGCCATAATCAAAACTCCAAAATATGTGGACATCCTACAAAAGGGCCTTGCTGAGACAGATGCCTGGTGTCAAAGCCATGGCCTCAAGCTCAATGCCAAAAAGTGCATTGTCATTCCTTTTGGTAAAAACTCAGTACCCATGAACTACCACATAGGTGGTAGTCTACTTAACACTGAAAGTGTGATAAGAGACCTTGGGACACAGGTGGACAGTAGTCTCTACTTTGATAATCACATCACCACCGTAGTCAGGAAATCCTTCTATGTGGCACACCTTATCACAAAAGGTTTCTCATCCAGGAAAAAAGAGGTAATTGTTCCCCTCTACTCATAACTCATTAGACCCATTATAGAGTACAATGCCCCTTTTGGTATGTACCTCACAATACATCTACAACAACTGGAAAGGCCACAGAAATACCTCACAAAGAGGATTACCGGCCTCAAAGAGATGCCCTATGCAGACCGTCTCAAAAAACTGCAGGTTTACTCCATTGCATATCGCCTACTCAGAGGTGATCTCTGCCTAACACACAAAGCTATGTCAAACCCAGAGCTTTTAGACATGCTCCACCTAAAGAAATCCCAATCCCTATGAGCTACACACTCCAGGGACCTAAACCTCATCACCACAATAAACAGAACATGCTGGAGGGATAGATTCCTGTCTCAGAGACTTTCCATACTCTGGAACAACCTACCTATCTATATCAAACAAAGCTCTTCATTAGCACTGTTCAAGAAAAATCTTGATGATTGGATGGGAGATAGGAAATTCACCCCAGGGATCACTTCTGTGGCTCTGCTCGACAGTGGCACAGGAAAATAATTTTCTTGGGTGGCGAAAGCCAGGGTACCTTTGGCTAGGCTTATATAGGCCCTAGGGCCAATAGCCTAGTACCTACCTATGAACCTATGAATATATATATATATATATATATATATATATATATATATATATATATATACACACACACACACACACACACACATTTGGTCAGCCGGTAGATGGCCAACTGGAAAATGTTTGAAAGCAGTGCGGTGACTTTGTGTAATTGAAAATGCAATTATGTCGAAACACAAAATGTCCCTCCCTTTTTGACCCATGGTAGTGCTTGTTTAGGCGGTAGAGTGGTCAGAAATGTAGAATTCGGAAGTTTTTATGACTTTCTGACCATTCGGCACCTTGAAATTTGACTTTCTGGTTCAGAAAACTGACATTTGGCAATTGGTTGCGTGAGCAAATGCATGTATTCCATATATGCACACACACATATATATATATATATATATATATATATATATATATATATATATATATATAAAAATATAAATAAATACTTACAGATATATATAAAAAGAGTATATATAGAGAAATAGAGAATGCACAGGATATCAAACAGGCATCATTCCTACAGCTGTCACCTTCTAAAATGGCCAAACTTTCATTCTTTCCTAGAAATGAAAATTATTGCATTAAAACAAATACCCACACTCAGTGCAAAGGACATAACACCACACCTTTTTCATAAATATAAACGTTTATTTGTGTACAATTTACATTGCGCATGACATTTCTTATAGCATGTAGGTGTCTGAAATACAAAATAACTGATTAATGCAACTATCAAAGTAAACATATGATACAGTAATCAGCAAAATATAGATACTCTGCTGTCTTGGCCAAAGCCTTCAAGTATTACAACAGTAAAACCTCACACATGCCTTGAAGACAAGAATCAGTCAACACTTAAGTACAGATTTAGTTCAACAGCCTCCAATTACACTCTGTAGTTAACCCCCTAGGGGTAAAAGTAGCAAGTGTCACAATGTAAATGGATCCTTCACATAGTGCTTAACTTCAAACTGTACTATCACACTGATAAACAGAACTGTGTGCAAAACAGTAAGCTCTAACCCACCACTGTCCCCATGGTGAAATGTATGAAAATGTACAGCCATATACCTTTATGTTTCTGAATAGTAATATCCCTCACATGTTCTAACAGCCTAGGTTGAAGACATTTAATACCCCTCCTCCATAAAATATCTTACAATGTCATATAACAGCATTCTCTATACACTGACCTCTTGACTGTACAGTGTCACACATGTTGTCCAGCTGTAGCCCTCATATATATGGCCCATACCCCACAGCATGTGTGGCAGTCTACACCATCACTGGAATGAAAGCAGGAATGTCAGCACTAAATAATGCTAGACCATATACCTATCAGCCTCTTACTGCGGGACATCTGGACAAAGCCTGGTATATAAGTGGAGGACAGAGGCCAAAACAGAGGGCCATAGTTGAAATATTGCTGTAATATACTGTGAAGGTTGGTGGTGTTACAAGACTGGTTGCAACATACCTTTTCTGAGGAATATGATGTCAGAAACACAAATGGATGTTACCATGTACTAACAGCAAGCAACAGAGACAATGCCACTGATTGTCAAGGACAACACCTGTGTGGGGAATAGACAAAACATAACAAGCAAACCTCTGGCCATCATGTGGATAGCCCCACAGTTGAGAGCTATGCAGACAGACTGTATTCCATGCAAAACTAGCATGTACACACAATCCCAGTAAAACCTGCAGTATTCAAAGCATATAATAGCACTACTCACACTCTGTCCCTAGGTCTGGAACCTTATACAAACATGTTGTTGTCCTGTATCCACAAGTCTTGTTGTAAGAGGTATTCCTACCTGCTGTCTGTAACACTGCTGCCCCCACACATGAAGCATCTCTTCCATACAGGCAAGATAAAGGGACAACGCCCACATGATCTAGTCATTTATAGTACTGGGTTGCTATGACATTGGCCATTGGAAGAACTACACAGCTGCCTGCATGCAAGTAGCAAGTGAGGAACAGGGGTCCAGGGAAGTAAATAGTGTAGGAAGAAATAGCCAGGGAATTGTTATGGCTAGGCTTGTATGGGTCCTAGGGCCGATAGCCTAGTACCAACCTATGAACATGTGAACCTATACTACCAACTGGAGCAAAGGCCATCACCTGATCAGAAGCATAACCTACAAAACCCATGCTGCAACCTATTCAAACCAGTAAACGAAAAACAAACACCAACGGACCAAGGCAACAACCAATAAGTCCCCAAACAGTATTGTAATATAACAACCAATTGCAAGTTGTTATAACCAGGCTCTGAAGCAAAACCAAAGGCAGATAAATCAAAATTAACGCTTTATTTGTAGCTCCGTTTTCGTCAGCAACTTCATCAGAATGAACTCAGCACATCCAATTCCTTGATTTTATATACTAGTCACAATTAATACTAATAGAATAATCAAATCAATTAACCAATATAGAAAAATACAAATTGTTTAAAACCACATTTAAAAATTAGGACTTGATTTACTAACCGGTTTTTATAAAAGTAAAAACAGTTTTTACAAGTTATACAAGTCTATTAATTGATTTTTTAAAAATATATATATATATATATATATATGTCACATAACTTCACTATTATTTAAAACATTTTTTCTAAATGTTAGCTTTTAAAGTTTGGCTGCCCTCATTTTTAATACGGGTGCCAGGGAAACCATTTCATTTAAACCAGGAAACCTCTTTGAGTCCAGTACAACCTGTCAATAAAGTTCCCTGAACTCTACCCTGGTCTCCCACATACCCCCTCTGGCATCCGTATTTACCACTTCA
Source organism: Protopterus annectens (assembly GCF_019279795.1). Lineage (NCBI taxonomy): Eukaryota > Metazoa > Chordata > Ceratodontiformes > Protopteridae > Protopterus > Protopterus annectens. The sequence continues at coordinate 983,801,493 of NC_056726.1, read as the reverse complement.
AGAACAAAAAACTGAAAATTTGATTTTGTACATAGGCAAGAGTGTTTATACAAAGCATTACTATCTCTAGCTGTCCTAATCTCATACAGATGTTCATAAATGCGTTGTTTCAATTTTCTTTCACTCTTGCCTATATAGAATGAGCCACAGAATGTACATACTGCTAAATAAATAATACCACAGGTGTTGCAGTTGACAAATGAATTTAAATACAGTCTTTTATTCCTGTCTTTCAAATAGTAACTCTCCCCTACCAGTAAGTATTTACAATATTTACATGCCCCACATTTAAATAAACCTTTTTTGTTTTGATTTTTGTTATCCAACCTTAAACATTTCGAGTCCATATGTCCTGTCTCAAAATGATTTTTAAGTGTTTTACCTTTTTTATATACAAACTTCAAATCATCAGAAAAAATATTAGTTAGATCAGATATTTTAGAAAAATTATACCACTCCTTCTCCATGATTTTTCTAACCAACTTTGATTGTCCATCAAAAGTGGTAATTAAGCTATTACTATAATTTTCTGTTATCTGTTCCCTATGGGAATGGGTTAACTCAGTGTTACAACCTAATATTGGGGCAAATCTAGTTTTTCTAGCCAAAGAAACTTCTTTAGATATTTCATCTATTAGGTTTTCAGGGTATCCTCTATTAAGGAATTGGACCCTTAACCAATCACATTCCTGCATAAAGATGCTATCTTCTGAACACATTCTTGAAATTCTCACATATTGCCCCTTAAGCACCCCTCTTTTCTGTGAGAGGGGATGCGAACTACTGTAATGAAGATACGAGTTTGAAAAAGTATCTTTCCTATATACTTTGGAAATAAAATGGTTATCTTTTTTCGTTACAGTAATATCCAGATAGTTCAAAGTCTCGGTGTCAAACCTATATGTGAATTTCAGAAAGGTTGTTGTTTCATTAAGATACTCAACCATGTCACAGAACGTGATGGCATCTCCTATCCATAGGAAACATAGGTCGTCCAAAAACCTACCATAAAGCACCCAGTTGCTCTTGTAAAGGGAATTAAGTAGGTATTTATTTTATTAGGTATTAAAATAAAACCCATAGTTACTACCAACAACAATATCTTGAAGGATTCATGGAATCTATTAAGTAAACTTGAACATTCATTGTGTTTGGAAGGGCTATCATTCGGAACAATGGATGTAGTGGACCTCTTCACCAGTATCCCCCATGATACTGGGTTGAATTGGTTCGAGGAAATGTTAATTGAATATAAAGGGTTTACCAATGATGAATTTAGGATTATATTGTTACTGATGGAAATCATTCTTAAACATAATTATATCTATTTTGCTGGAGAATACTACCAACAGGTAAGGGGTGTAGCGATGGGAGCACATTGTGCTCCCACCTACGCAAACATCATAATGGCATATTGGGAAAATAAATACCTACTTAATTCCCTTTACAAGAGCAACTGGGTGCTTTATGGTAGGTTTTTGGACGACCTATGTTTCCTATGGATAGGAGATGCCATCACGTTCTGTGACATGGTTGAGTATCTTAATGAAACAACAACCTTTCTGAAATTCACATATAGGTTTGACACCGAGACTTTGAACTATCTGGATATTACTGTAACGAAAAAAGATAACCATTTTATTTCCAAAGTATATAGGAAAGATACTTTTTCAAACTCGTATCTTCATTACAGTAGTTCGCATCCCCTCTAACAGAAAAGAGGGGTGCTTAAGGGGCAATATGTGAGAATTTCAAGAATGTGTTCAGAAGATAGCATCTTTATGCAGGAATGTGATTGGTTAAGGGTCCAATTCCTTAATAGAGGATACCCTGAAAACCTAATAGATGAAATATCTAAAGAAGTTTCTTTGGCTAGAAAAACTAGATTTGCCCCAATATTAGGTTGTAACACTGAGTTAACCCATTCCCATAGGGAACAGATAACAGAAAATTATAGTAATAGCTTAATTACCACTTTTGATGGACAATCAAAGTTGGTTAGAAAAATCATGGAGAAGGAGTGGTATAATTTTTCTAAAATATCTGATCTAACTAATATTTTTTCTGATGATTTGAAGTTTGTATATAAAAAAGGTAAAACACTTAAAAATCATTTTGAGACAGGACATATGGACTCGAAATGTTTAAGGTTGGATAACAAAAATCAAAACAAAAAAGGTTTATTTAAATGTGGGGCATGTAAATATTGTAAATACTTACTGGTAGGGGAGAGTTACTATTTGAAAGACAGGAATAAAAGACTGTATTTAAATTCATTTGTCAACTGCAACACCTGTGGTATTATTTATTTAGCAGTATGTACATTCTGTGGCTCATTCTATATAGGCAAGAGTGAAAGAAAATTGAAACAACGCATTTATGAACATCTGTATGAGATTAGGACAGCTAGAGATAGTAATGCTTTGTATAAACACTCTTGCCTATGTACAAAATCAAATTTTCAGTTTTTTGTTCTTGAAGTGGTAAATACGGATGCCAGAGGGGGTATGTGGGAGACCAGGGTAGAGTTCAGGGAACTTTATTGGCAGGTTGTACTGGACTCAAACAGGTTTCCTGGTTTAAATGAAATGGTTTCCCTGGCACCCGTATTAAAAATGAGGGCAGCCAAACTTTAAAAGCTAACATTTAGAAAAAATGTTTTAAATAATAGTGAAGTTATGTGACATATATATATATATATTTTTAAAAAATCAATTAATAGACTTGTATAACTTGTAAAAACTGTTTTTACTTTTATAAAAACCGGTTAGTAAATCAAGTCCTAATTTTTAAATGTGGTTTTAAACAATTTGTATTTTTCTATATTGGTTAATTGATTTGATTATTCTATTAGTATTAATTGTGACTAGTATATAAAATCAAGGAATTGGATGTGCTGAGTTCATTCTGATGAAGTTGCTGACGAAAACGGAGCTACAAATAAAGCGTTAATTTTGATTTGTCTGCCTTTGGTTTTGCTTCAGAGCCTGGTTATAACAACTTGCAATTGGTTGTTATATTACAATACTGTTTGGGGACTTATTGGTTGTTGCCTTGGTCCGTTGGTGTTTGTTTTTCGTTTACAAGTTCGTTCTGAACACCTTCCTGGTTTGGTTAACCTATTCAAACCAGCTTGATCCCTGTAGTGGAGAGAGAGAGAGAGAGAGAGAGAGAGAGGATGGGGAAGAAAGAAAGAAGAAACAAGCATAATACTAAAAAAGAAAAAAACAAACAAAAAAGGAACACATCAACAGGAACACAGAAGAGAGCTTAATAATACAACAGGTATGTGAAACATCTAAGCATGTAATTGAATGCAGTACTTGGTCTGTAATAATAGGAGAGATTAACTTGAAAGAGAATCAGCAATAAGAAGGTAGTGGCTAGAGTTTTCCTTTCAGTATCTATAAGGAAACCATTGATCCTGTAAAAGTAGTGTCGTTTCTGGTGAGTAGATTTAATGGTGTGCAGTATATGCCAGTCATACTTGAGACTCTCATCTATTATAATGCCTAGAAGTTTATTGTGAGTTCCAGTTCCAATAGCAGTATTATTTGCTCACTTTTTATGGTAAAAATGTTTTTGATTTTGGCAACTTTTTGAAGTAAAAAGCATTAACCTAAGTTTTTTTTTGGGGTTGAGTAGGATGTTTGATTCTTTCAGTCAGGTTTCTTCAGAAGAGAAAGATTTTTTGGGTAATGTCTAGGAGCTTATTTATTGTTGAGGCCACACACATTAATGTTGAATCATCTGCATACTGAACTAAACTAACACAGTGAGTGGAGGTGTGAAGATCATTAATAAATTTATTAAATACGAGAGGACCCAGGATAGAGCCCTGCAGAACACCTGTAGTTACTGGTTGAAAAGGATGAGTAGGTTTGTTGCCATTTAATGGCTTGTGTCCTTCAAGATAGGTAACTAACAAAGCACAACAAGGAATATTGTGAAAGTCCTGTTGAGACTCGAACAAGCAGTTGGTGGTGCGAGACAGTATCAAATGCCTTTGACAGGTCCAAGAACATGGTGGACACAAGCAGACCATTGTTTCGATGTTGGTTTATTATATTTGCAAACTTTAGTAGATCAGTGATGGTGCTGTGCTGGGGCCTAAAGCCATGTTTTGTTTCTGAGAGCAGGTATTTGAAGTTAGGTATTGCATCATCTACATATGGATGCATTTTTCTAATATTTTGGAGAGGTGGGACAGAATACCTATCAGTCTGTAGTTATTAAACTGCATAGATGTGCCACCTTTGTGCAGTGGTATGATGTAGGATTTTTTTCACAGTGATGGAACGTATCTTTCTGCTACGGACCTATCAATTAGTATGGACACAGGGAAGGCTATGACTTCTGCAGCAATTTTTAGGTAGTCTGATGCTAGTTGGTTTACAGCTACAGAAGTAGCATTTAGTTTAAGATTAAGGATCGAATTTTTTATGAGCAAGGTAGGTATGGACTTATATTCAAGAGCTGTGGTTGGTTTTGACTGTTTAGGGGAGACTAAGGGGGGCAGATGTATTAGCATCTAAGAAAGATAATATTGATTGTATAAAGTAATAATTAAACTGTGTGTGGCTAGAGTCTGTCCTATTATCTGTCTTTGGAGAGTGGTGGTCTTGCTAGGATGGATTAGTTTATTTAGTTATGACCAAAAAGGTTTTATTTGTTGCTTTTATGTTTGTCTTTTAGGTTGGTATAGTATTTTTGTTTATCCTGCTTGACAAAGAATTTTACAAGGTTTGTAAGATGTCTGAATTGCTGGAAGGCATTTTAAGTTCTATTTTTATACCAATTTTTCCAGTCTTTATTCCTTTTTTGTCATGATTTTTTTTGTTTCCTTTGTCAGCCATGGTGCAGGGTTGGACTTTATATAGGGGACATGCTTGTTCGCGGGAGGTTTGTTCCTCTAGTGATGTCTATTAATATAGGTATTAAAACTCCCTTTAAAGGCACATATATATGTGAGAAGTGTTGTAGTTGCAAATAAGTAGTGCCATATTTTGGGGATATTAATGGTAAGAAATATGAGGTTAAATATACCCATAGTTGTAATTCAATAGGAGTTATATATGCCATTAAATATCCCTGTGGGAAACTTTACATAGGGGAGAACAAGAGGGCCTTTAAAACACAGCTGCAGGAACATCTTAGAGACATAAGTAAAGCCAGGTTGAAAAGTCTTATTGCTGCACATTTTTTGATTGTCATCATGGAGATGAAATTGGCCTAGTTGCTACTATTTTCGATCAGGTAAACAGTGGTTTACTTGGTACTGAGAATATCAAGAAAAAATTATTGTATGAGCAAACCGTTTTTATATTAAAATATGATACTCTGGTTCCCAGAGGTTTGAACTTCAAGTGTAATTGGAGAGTTTTTATTTAAACTGAATGTAATGTGATAATTTATTGAATAATTAATGTTATTAATTTAATTGATGTGATTAAAGTGTTTATTCATGTGTGATATTGTAATAGTCTGTAAAGGCTTTTGCCGAGGTGCTAGGAGAAGTTTGTGGCTTATTAAAGGAGTTTAGAAGTTACTAGCTGTTTTTTTTTTTTGTTTGTTTTATTATTATTTCTTTTGAGTGGTTTTTATTTTATTTATGGCCAGTGATCCTGATAACCATTTTCTGAGAATCTTTTGTGAAGTTGGTATGGATGCCAGTCAAAGGTCTATGGACAGTTTTATTGCGACTACTAATGAACCAGTTTGGATAATGGTGGTAATCCAGGCAGTAATGGATGTAAAAAGTTCTTTGATAAAACTGAGAATGACCATAAGCAAAAAGGTAGTAACCCCCTTGTTTCTGTGGGGGTGCAGTCTTTGCCTAAAGTTTCAACAGAGACTTAAGGACTGTTACAAGAACTTGAAAATTTGGTGTTTAAGGAGGCTTCTGTTTTTCTTAATGTACAGAGCCTACAATGTTATATTGAACTTGATGTTTCTCCTACAGGTCTCCGAGTTCTTAAAGATCCTGCTACACCGTTCAATCTTACTAGTGAGGAAAATCAAAGGTTTAAATCTAGATGGGTAGCTACAGCCCACAGGTGCGCTATAGAATAGATTTCCATTCTTATAGAGTGTGATTCATTGAAATAGAAGCACCTTAAGGACCAGATTGCCTCTCTGAGCTTCACCATTTTCATGCAATTGGTCCTGTTTGTTTGGAAATTTTTTTGACTGATATCAGAGACTGTTTATGTGGTTTTGAAGATAGTATAGTGGATTGTAAAAAAGGAAAAATCCAGATAGACTTTAAGGATTATGAAAATAAATGGGCTTTTGATAGGGGGACCAATTGGAATCAAGCCGGACGTCACGTGAGCCTCCGGAAGCAAGAAATACAAGGCCATGCTCAAGGACTTTCTTTTACTTCATCTGAAGGGAACATTGCCTCGATGGATTGGGAAGAAGAGGATGAGTTTCCTAACCTTCTCCCAGCACAGAATCCCAGACAAATTACAGAGAATTTTTCATCCAGGTGAGGGGCGATCTAATAACTTAAAGAAACGTCAGCAAAGTAATGACTTTTATATCGAGTATAAAGGGGAGAGAAATTACAAATGAAATAAACGGGGGAAATGTTATTGAATATACTGAAGTTTTTTCTGGTTGTAATTATGTAGTTAATTTATTGGGTTCTAATTTGACCTGCGAGGAAGTGGCTGTAGTGAACTGAGGTCTCAAATTTGTGTCGACTTTATTTGTTAAAGGGTGAAAATTTTAAATTTTTGAGGAAAATATATTTAAAGTTACATTTTTCCGCTGTAGTTGTAAACGGTAACAAACAAGCTGTTGATTCAAAATGAAGATTATGTTAATGAAAGTTTCTATTCCTGTAATGCAGAGCCAGTCAGTAATACGTATTGCCTTTTGAATACATCCTGTGTAACCCGTAAAAGTGATTTTATGCCTCCATTTAACCATGAAATATTACAACAGTTTTCTTCTATGGTTAATTTTTGGGTGGAATGTGAATATGCACAGTTCAATAAAAATATTCATCAGGTTAATTTTAATTTAATAATTAATGGAAAGTGTTTGTTGCCTTATGTAATAGGAGAAAATTAATATTTAAACCTTTGGATAAAGGCCAGTTATAATGAGTGTTGATCAGTATTTGAATGTGTTATCGACATCTAAATGACAAAAGTGTATATAATGTTGTGGAAAATAACAAACACTGTTCCGCTCAGGTGGAATTTAATGAATTGATTTATAAAGGATATAGGCTGGGTTATTTTTTGAGAGAGGCTATCGATAAAAAAATTGATATTAGTCCATGTAGTATGGCTTACTTTTGTTTGCCTAAAATACACAAGGACATGAAGAATCCTCCTGGATGGCCTCTTATATCCACCTGTAATTATTTTACATATACTATGTGTGTATTTTTCTATAATTATTTGCTTCCATATGTTATTAAATTAGAGTCCCATGTGAAAGATACTTTTTCATTTTTTGGATAAAATCTCGAATATTACTTGGAAAAAGGAATGTACTGGATTACTGTTGATATTGTGAGCGTATATGCCAATATACAGCACACATTTGGTTTGGAAGCTCTTTTGTATTTTTAAGTGATAGTCCAGTCTCTATGTATATTATTGATTTGATTAATTTTTGTTTAACTAATTACTATTTTGAGTTTAATGGCATATTGTATCAACAGTTACAAAGTACTACAATGTGTGGGGGGGGGGTGGTTTAGCCCCCACGGATGCCAATTTATTTATTTGTTATTTTGAGCATTCATACATTTGTTTCTGATTTTTTTAAGAAGCACATGGTTAGTTATTTTAGATTTATTGATCTTATATTTTTATGTAATGGGGCTATGATCTGTCTGGTGATTTTATTGATTGATTATACAATAATAGGTGTAATTTACAGTTTAGTGACTTAAATGTAGGCCACAAGGTAACATTTCTTGATGTCTCTTTGGAAAGTATGGAGGGTAAAACTATACATACTAAAAGTTTTCTGATGGTAATCCGTATCTTAATGGACTGAGTTGCCACCCCTCTCATAATATAGCAGCACTTCACTATGGTAAATTCCTTAGATTAAGGAGACTTTGTAATGATGCACAGGAATTTGCTCAGGAGGTAGACTCTACCAAGAATATGTTTGCAAATAGGGGAATGATGTGAATAAATTAAATATCAATATTCATGAAATTATGGGGCTTCATCACACTTGCCCCTGTGTCTATAGTTGTAAAAAGAACAGGGACAATAATAATGTAAGTAACAAAAAATATATTTTGTAACTACCTTTAGCCATTTTAGTAGTGAAGTTGTTAAGGTGTTGAAGTATTACTGGAATTTTTTAATTAGACACAAGGGTCTTTGTAATTTGACACAAGGGCCTTTGTAATTTGTTGGAAAATACTCAGTCTTGCATATAGAAGGGGAAGAAATATAGGGGACATGCTTGTTCATGGGAGGTTTGTTCCTCCGGTGATGTCTGTTAATATGGGTATTAGAACTCCCTTTAAAGGTACAAAAATATGTGGGAAGTGTTGTAGTTGCAAATATGTAGTGCCATATTTTTAGGATATTAATGGTAAGAAATATGAGATACCTATAGTTGTAATTCAATATGAGTTATATATGCCATTAAATGGCCGTGTGGGAAATTTTACATAGAGGAGAGCAAGAGGGGCTTTAAACCACAGCTGCAGGAACATCTTAGGGACATAAGAAAAGCCAGGTTGGAAAGTCCTATTACTGCACATTTTTTTTTATTGTCATCGGGGAGATGGAAGTGACCTACAGTTTTAGATCAGATAAACAGTGGTTTACTTGGTACTGAATATCAAGGAAAAGTTATTGTATAAGGAAACAGTTTTTATATTAAAATATGAAACTCTGGTTCCCAGATGTTTGAACTTGAGTGCAGTTGGAGAGTTTTTATTTAAATTGGATGCAATGTGATAATTTATTGAATATTTAATGTTATTAATTTAATTGTGATTATATAAAGTGTTTATGTGTGATATTTTAATACTCTGTAAAGGCTTTTGTTGAGGCACTAGGAGAAGTTTGTGGCTTATTAAAGGAGTTTGGGAGTTACTGGCTGCTTTTGTTTTATTATTTCTTTTGAGTGGATTTTATTTTTTAGTTTGTTTTGTTTGTTTGTAAGAATCAAGTCTAATATTGAGTGTCTTCCTAAATTTGTATTGATTCTATTATGTATGGTTATTAATTGCCTGAAGTTGTACAAGTTTATGTATCTGGGGAGGTAGTGTAATTTGAGTTGCCAGTCTACATTTAAGTCTGCCAGTATTATAGTTTCATGGCTAATTTGTTGGGATATCCTATACAGGATGCTTTTTAACAGTATCAATGTTATTCCCTGGTGGTATATAAGTTGCTGTTAAACATATAGTTTTCCTTCTGTTGATTTTAAGAGTCTTGTTAGAATTTCAGCAGTGTTAAATGTGGGTATTTCCTATGCAAGTAAGGTGATGGTTAGGGAATTTTTATAGATCATTGCTACATCACTTGCATGTTTGTTTTGTCTGTCATACCTGAGTGTGTTGTGTCTATATGAATTACAGGAGGAGGCATTTCTGAGCAGATTATGAGTGTTGGGAAGTGCACTCTGGGCTAATATCAAAGACTGAATCTATACTAATTCCATGAACTCTAGACATAGCCTGACCTAGGAATGGGGCCATTATATTTCTAGTATTGGAAACCAAAAAACGCTTTGGGAAATTAAACTATCGTTTTGCCATATAGTGCCTATTTTGGACAAAGTCCAACTCATTATCATATCCAATTAGTAAATTTCAGTTTTAGGTAATTTAATAGGACAGCTGCTCAGTCCTAGAAGCTTGTATTGAGAAATGTATATGATTAACACCATTCTTTACCTTGTAAAAAGTTTTAGTATCTGTATCAAAGGCTGACAGTAGTAAGTCAGTGGGACCAGACAACATACCAAGATGCAATCTCATCAGTGCCCAGTTTGCACCATCTAAGCACCTACTTAAACTCTTCAACCTCAGCCTATTCACAGGGTTTGTCACAAATGCTCAGAGAATAGCCACTGTGACTTCCTATCTACAGGGTTTGTCACAAATGCTCAGAGAATAGCCACTGTGACTTTTTTGTTCAAGAGCGATACATCCACAAAAGTGGGTAATTATATGCCATTGTGACTTCCTTATGCAAGGGGAACATCTCTGCAGACCTGGGTAATTATATGCCGAGCACCCTCACCATCCTTATATGAAAACTCTCAGAACATATGGCAGGACTCATTGGCACCTTTATCTAGTCATTTTGTTAAAGGGCAGGTCCTGCCACCTAAACATAGCAGACTGTGGAGAGGTTATGAAATATGTGGGCAGTTGTCAGTCTCTGCTTACTGCTTATCTCAACTGGCCAGGGCTTATGACATTTTATTCTTTGCTTGAATTATTAAAAAAATTAAACAGACTTAGAATAAAGTCATGTTTTTTCTGCTGGATATTAAATTAGATGTTTAACAGATCCCAGATCATCACCTGGCGTGTATTATTGAAATGAGTTGGGTATGATGAGGATCACTGTTGTGTCCTCTCCTTTTTAGAATTAATTTTGTTGAGATAAAAGCTACTATCCCAGCAGTGTGGTTGACCAGGTTTGAAGCTGGCATGGATATCCATTTGTCCACTGATACTAAGCAGCTACAGCCAAGGCTGAAATGTGTGCATATCTTGTGTTCTGAAAATGGTCTTAAGTTAAATGAAAAAAAAAGTGCAGTGTTAGTGGCATTTGGCAAAAAACTAGGCTGGTCCCATCTAATATAACAAGTCACTTAAATAGAAATTGCTCCCAAGTCACCCCTGAAAAGGGACTGTGCATACAGTGGGCCAAAATACTTAACAAATTGGTATTATACTAACAGTAATACTAAGATAATAATATTAATGACTAGTGACTGTACAAACACTCTTACTACAGACCTAAATCTTAACCAACAATGAAACAAGTCTTGTTGCAGTGATACATTTGTAGGTTCATAGATAATTACTAGACTAGTTGCCCTTTTGGGCTACTATAACTGTGTTGATAATGTCTTTTTTCAAATTGCCCTGTCTTGCTTGCAATTAGGAAGTAATTCTGTTCCACTCAGCTGATATTGTCTAAGTCCATTTAAGTCTGTCTTTAAATATAGTGTCCTTTTTGGAATGTACCTCACTAAGAACCTTGACCAGCTAGAAAAAACCCTAAAGATTTCAGACCAAGAACATTTCTGTACCATACACTCTAAGCTACCCAGAAATACTAAAAACCTTAACCCTTTTCTCTGACTGGTGTAGTCTCCTGAAGGATTATCTCTTTAGCCTTCTGACCACTGAAAGTCCCTACAGTTTTTGATCTCTTCCACCTTTACAAAAGCAATAGTCTAGCATTTGTAGCTAAGACTGTAACCTCCACGTCAAGAGCAATGACACCTAATGGCATGACAAATTCGTAACCCAGCAAAGTACCTGTCTTTGGAATAAACCAGCTTTCCCTGTCAATCAAAGCATGATCCAAGCTACTTTCAAAAGTTTATTCAGATCACGACAAAAAAGTTTATTCAGATCACGACCATGCCTTCTGGAATTTTTTTTTTCTTTTTAATGAGTTGCTTTTGCCAGTTTTGGAAATTTATTGTTTGCTACATTCAAATCCAGACTTAATTATGGGATTTGGGGCATCCAGTATAAGAGGTATATAGCAATACTCCTCATACCAGGAGTAGCTAATATAATCTGTGTATTAAGGGGTGTTGTGGCTAAGTTTCTCAATTGTCCTTTAGCCATCAGCTTAATATGAACATATGAACCGGTAAAAGTACCACCCACCTCATACAGCTATGATAATGTATGTATGACATCTGCCTAGTTAAACTCTTCTACTGCCCTGTTTGTGCTAGACTGACAGTTACATTGTACAATCTTTACTGATACACAAACTGCTGTTTCTCTAAATGCCATTATTTAACAATAAATGAAGTGCAACAAATGACCTTTGCCGAATATATTTATTTTAAGTGTTTTATAGCCATTGTATCTTGTGGAATATGCAGTGGGACTAAACTAAAGCCTAAGTTTACTTTCTATTTTTTTTTATCTCCCCACAGCTGACTATCAGCTATCACCAGTTCCTTTCCTCATTCACTGGGCCACCTGATTTGCCTTAGGCCATGTTTGTATCTGACCTGCCTTAGGCCATGTTTGTATCTGACCTGCCTTAGGCCATGTTTGTAGCTGATCAGCCTTAGGCCGATGTTTGTAACTGATCAGCCTTAGACCCATGTTTTTAGCTGATCAGCCTTATGCCCATGTTTGTTTGTAGCTGATCAGCCTTAGGCCCATGTTTGTTTGTAGCTGATCAGCCTTAGGCCCATGTTTGTTTGTAGCTGATCAGCCTTAGGCCCGTGTTTGTTTGTAGCTGATCAGCCTTAGGCCCGTGTTTGTTTGTAGCTGATCAGCCTTAGGCCCGTGTTTGTTTGTAGCTGATCAGCCATAGGCCCATGTTTGTTTGTAACTGATCAGCCTTAGGCCCATGTTTGTTTGTAACTGATCAGCCTTAGGCCCATGTTTGTTTGTAGCTGATCAGCCTTAGGCCCATGTTTGTTTGTAGCTGATCAGCCTTAGGCCCATGTTTGTTTGTAGCTGATCAGCCTTAGGCCCATGTTTGTTTGTAGCTGATCAGCCTTGGCCCATGTTTGTTTGTAGCTGATCAGCCTTGGCCCATGTTTGTTTGTAGCTGATCAGCCTTGGCCCATGTTTGGGAACAGTAAGAACCTGAAGGACTCCGGTGCAGTGCCATGCAGCTGCCACAGGCTGATTTTATTTTTGCTGTTTTCCTACTTCTCACGTGCTCAGCAGCTTCCTGAGAGTTACTTGTGCAATGGATTATTGTGATTAACCTTCCTTCATTTCCACAAGACACTGATATTATTATCAGTTTATATGTGTTCCTCCATCCCCTACACAGGATGACCACACCCGTTCTCCCTGCCAGTATCTCAGATGTCCAAGCAGCTATTCAGACTGTAGTTGCCTAGGCCATAAGTCAGGACTTAATACCACTATGCCATGGTGTTGGTTAAATTTATTTTCACCTCTGAGTAATGCATGAAAAAATCAATTCTGGACCTATGATTTTCAAAATTATAAGTATGCATTTTTGACATGTTTTTTTTTTCCCCCCTTCTAGCTTATCTTCTCAAGCTGCCATACCTGACATCTACAGGTGAGAATTGTCACATAGAAACTGCACTGTAAAATGTGTATTAGCTGTGATATAAAAGAAAAATGGAAGCATAAGGCAAATTAATGTAAATTATCTGTTCAGCCTAGTTTCAACAAAAACAAAGGAGAGTCTCCACTCCATCACTTTGCTTTTGCAGCTTTTGCCTTGAGACTTTATATGTGGCATATGAATTAATGAAAGCCAGGTACTAATATAGCTAAAAGTGGTTTTCATCAATACAAATTCCTTATAATAATGTCATGCTGTCAGTATGTGCTTGCTGGGAATTAATGGGTTTCTGTTCAAGCCTAAAATTGTCCATAGTGATCACTGCGCAACTATGACCTAAAACTTTCAAATGACTTAAGCTCAGCTCTACCTCATATGAATGGGGAGTTCTTTTCTGACATCAGTAAATAGTAGGTGGGAAAGATTTTCAAGTACAATTATTATAATTTTAAAAGATAAAAAATTAAGGGAAAGTATGCATCTTAATTCCATATTTCACTGGCTAAATATGCAATTTGAGAGATGTGTAGCTGATATGAATTGTAGTCATGTCTTTCTGTGTATAATCATAGGTAGGTACTAGGCTATCTGCCTGAGGGCATTTATAAGCCTAGCCAGAGTGTGTTGGCTTTCACTGCCCCATTGATTAACTGATCCTCTGTCAAGCAGAGCCAATAAAGTGATCCCAGGGGTGTATTTTCCATTACCCATCCACTCGTCAGGGTTTCTCGTGAAGAGTGTTAGTGAGAGGCTCTGCCTAATGTAGTTTGGAATTTTGTTCCAAAGCATGGGAAGTCTCTGTGACAGGAATCTATCCCTCCAGCGTGTTCTTTTTATTGTTGTGGTGAGGTTTAGCTCTCTAGAGCGCGTGACTCGCAGTGACTTGGATTTTTAGGTGGAGCATGTCCATCAATTCTGAGTTGGACATTGCTTTGTAAGTCAGGCAGAGATCACCTCTGAGTAAGCGATATGTCACTGAGTACAGCCGGAGTTTTTTCGATTGGGCTGCATAGGACATATGTTTCAGGCCAGTAATCCTCTTAGTGAGGTACTTTTGTGGTCTCTTCAGCTGTTGGAAATGTCTTGAGATACATCCCAAATGGGGCATTGTACTCTGATGGGTCTGATGAGTGATGAGTAGAGGGGCACTATAACCTCTTTATTTCTAGATGCGAACCCTTTAGTAATTAGATGGGCCACATAGGATTTCCTAACTACTTTGGCAATGTGATTGTCAAAGGAGAGATTAATATCTACCTGGGTCCCCAGATCTCTTATTACCTCTTCTGTATTAAGAGGGCTGCCACCTATGTGGTAATTCGTGGGTATTTTGTTTTTCCCAAATGGGATGACTATGCATTTTTTGGCATTTAGCTTGAGGCCATGACTTTGACACCAGGTGTCTGTCTCAGTAAGGCTCTTTTGGAGGATGTTCATGTCAGCCAGAGAGTCAATTATGGCTCCCAGTTTGCAGTCATCGGTGAACTTGGTTAGCCATAGTCCTCCTGTGTTTGTCCTGTACTTCTGAGAAGTATATGCCGAACAGTAGGGGTCCTAGGACCGAGCCTTGCAGGACACCACTTGTGACTGGTTTAGAGTTGGACCTGGAGCCAGCTTTTCTTACCGTGTGAGTTCTGTCTGTAAGTGGCAACCCGTCACATGACATAGGGGTTTATGTTCAGGCTGGTGAGTTTGTCTGTAATACCCGACTGGGAATGGTGTCAAGCCTTGGCGAGGTCAAGGTAGGCTGTGTAAACAACCTTTCCCTTGTCTATGTTCTTGGTGACTAAGGCAACCAGGTTTAGCAGTCATGATCTGCCCTTAAAAAAACTGAACTGGGTCAGGTCAAGTGTTTGGAGGTTCCCAATGTCTTTATTAATGAGTTCCATGATGATGCGCTCCATAGCCTTGCAGACCCAGGCTAGTTAGTCTTATGGGGTGATAGTTACCAGGGTCAGTTGTGGCCCCTCCTTTGTGGAGTGGAATAACTGTTGCTGTGGGCCATTCTATGGGCACATAGCCTGTGGAGAGGCTGAGGTTGAACAGCGTGTTTAGGTGGGGGGTTAGTTCATTCTGTAGTTTGTGCAAGACGCAGCCTGGGACACCATTTGGCCCCATTGATGCTGTGTTTTTCGCTTTTGAAAGGGCTATTTTCACCTGTGCGTCTGTGATTTCCAGGACACTACACTTTTTTCCTGTATTGTTGTGGGCCCTTTTGGGGGTGAGAGTGGGGTGAAGTTTGCACTGAATATATCTGCCAGGATGTTAGCAATATCAGTAGGTTCAGTATATTCTGTGCTATTTTGCACTAGTTCAGTGCATATCTGCGAGTTGTGACTTAGATTCTTAACATAGCTAAAGAAGGCTTTTGTGGTTATCTTTTGAATCCTTGGCTATTTTTCTTTCGAAGTTAGCCTTGGATGATTTTATGAGGGGCCTTAGTTTCTTACTGATACTGCTCCCTCTTGGGATTTGTTTTTTTTTTCTGAACTAGTTTCCTCCTTCTGTTGTATAGCCTGTTTATGGCAGGGGTCCACCAGGCTGGTTCCTTCTCTTAGAGGAGTGAGTCTTGGTTTTTTTAGGGATGGCACAGTTCATGCATCCTTGTAGGTGCTCATAGAGTGCATTTGTAAAGGTTTCTGCATCTTGGGCAGCGTTATCCTTTAGAGTGTGGGCTGTGAAACTTACCGCCTCTGTCTTAAGTAAGGTGAAGTTTGCTGTTTTTTACTGTGGTCCCCTTAGTTGGGGGTGGTGGTGGGGTGTGGATATCAAGAGTGATTAGTTTATGGTCTGATGTAACCAGTGACGGGTTGACCTCAGGTGTGGAACACCTGTTGCCCATGTTTGTGATGACCAGGTCCAATATGTTTTCACCTCTGGTAGGGGAGCTTACCAGCTGATCCAGGGCATTTGAGTTGATGAATTCCAAGAAGTGCTGGGCCTGGGAGTTTAGTAGTTTTCCCAGTTAATGGTAGGGTAATTGAAATTGCCAAATATCAGGGTGTTCGGTAGGACCTTCATGTTTTCCAGTGTCTTCAGAAAGGTGGAGTGGTGATCCTGGGTCATGGAGGGTGATCTGTAGCAGGCCACAATTTGCACTGCAGATATGCCCAATGTTAGTTGTACATGGATGATCTCAGAGGTATCATGCAGCGCCACTAACCTGGAGGTGTAGGTATCCTTGACGAATATGGATACACCCCCTCATTTTGTGTTTTGGTCCGTGTTCTGTGGCCAAAACATGTGGTAAGAGTTGTAGCCTAGTAGTGTTGGGGTGCTCTCTGATTAAGGAGATTGATAATAACTTCCAAAACAAAAAACTGATACAGTCCTCTGATAATGGCTGTAGTGGGAAAGGTATATTTATACTTTTGCTAAGAGAAGTGATCCAGTACATCACACAGGGATGAACGTCTTTAAGTTATAAGAGAATTATATTTATTATTTTATTTGATATAAAGAAGTGTGTTCAAAGCCTGTAACTGTGTTACCCTGGAAAACAAAACGCAGTTCCACAGGACATGGTTGATTTATGACCTTTCAGCAGTACTGGCAAGCAGACTGAGTCAAAGTACCTCTAAGTTCAGAACTGTGGAAGGAAATAGTTAATTGTACAAAGAATTAATAGTTGTAGATAGCTGCAGTGGTGCAGCGGTAGCATTGTTGCCTCACAGCAAGAGGTTCTCCCGTTTGATTCTCTGCTGGAGTGCGGGGAGTGCCTTCTGTGTGGAGTCTGCATGTCCTCCCCGTGGATGGGTGGCATTCAAAAGACCTGCGTAAATGTGCATGCCTTAGTTGAAGGTTGAATGTCAAGCTGGCACCTTGGCGTTCATGAAAATCTACTGCCAATCATTAGCGGACCGGAGTTCCACTGTGGTGACCCCTAACCAGGAAAAGCCGAAAGACAACAACAAAGAATTAATAGTTGTATGGAAAATTCTGCTTACATTTCAGTCAGCCTTTGTGTGCTTCTAAAAGATGATTCATAGGTTCATAGGTTCATAGGTAGATACTAGGCTATCTGCCCTAGGGCATTTATAAGCCTAGCCAGACTGTATTTGGCTTTTGCCTCCCTATTAGATTAGCCTACTATGCCTCTGTATAGTAGGTCACAGAAGGTAGCCCTTTAAGATTAGTTTACTGTGTCTCTGTCAAGCAGGGACACAGAAGAGACCCCAGGGATGAATTTGCGATTTCCCATCCACGCGTCCAGATTTCGCTTGAAGAGGGTCAGCGAGGGGCTTTGTCTAACATGAAGTGGGATTCTATTCCAGAGTGAGGGGAGCCTCTGGGAAATGAATCTGTCCCTCCAGCATATCCTATTTATTTTGTGCTGAAGTTTAAGTCCCTGGAGCGTGTAGCTCTAAAGGATTTGGATTTTTTGAGATGGAGCATGTCCATTAATTCTGGGTTAGACATGGCTTTGTACGTCAGGCATAGATCGCCTCTGAGTAGGCGGTAAGCAACTGAGTAGAGCTGGAGTTTCTTTAGTCGAGCTGCATAGGACATCTGTTTGTGGCCCATGATCCTCTTGGTGAGGTACTTTTGGGGTCTCTCCAATTGCTGCAGGTGTCGGGTAAGGTACATCCCAAAAGGGGCATTATATTCAATTATGGGCCTGATGAGTGATGAGTAGAGGGGCACAATGACCTCTCTTGTTCTAGATGTGAACCCTTTAGTGATAAGGTGGGCTATATAGAAGGTCTTTCTAACCACTTTGGCAATGTGATTGTCAAAGGAGAGATTACTATCTACGTGGGCCCCCAAATCCCTAATTACTTCCTCCATACTTATTGGATTACCACCTATGTTGTAATTTGTGGGCACTTTGTTTTGCCCAAAGGGGATGACTATGCACTTTTTAGCATTCAGCTTGAGGCCGTGGCTCTGGCACCAAGCATCCGTCTCTGTGAGACCCTTTTGGAGGATGCTTGTGTCAGCTGGAGAGTCAATTATAGCTCCCAGTTTGCAGTCATCTGCGAACTTTGTCAGCCATAGTCCCCCTGTGTTAGCCTGTACCTCAGAGAAGTATATACCGAATGAGACGTCCCAGAACTGAGCCTTGTGGGATGCCACTTGTAACTGGTTTGGATTTGGATGTGGCACCTGCAATTCTGACCATGTGGGTTCTATCCCTGAGCCAGTTTGCAACCCATCTTGTGACATAGGGGTTGATATTTAAGCTGGTAAGCTTATTTATGATCCCTGAGTGGGGTATTGTGTCGAAGGCTTTTGCGAGGTCTGGGTAGGCTGTGTGGACTACCTTGCCCTCATCTATGGCTTTGGTAACTGTTTCAAAGAAATCAACTAGGTTTAAGTGACAAGATCTGCCCTTAACAAAGCCGAATTTGGTAGGGTCCAGTGTCTGGAGGTTCCCAATGTCTTTGTTTATGAGTTCCATGATAATACGCTCCATAGCTTTACAGACCAGACTAGTCAGGCTTATGGGGCGATAGTTCCCGGGGTCCGTTGTGGCACCACCTTTGTGGAGTGGGACCACTGTAGCTGTTCGCCATTCTTTGGGTACATATCCTGTAGTAAGGCTAAGTTTGAACAGTGACTTAATGTGAGAGTTCAGTTCTTCTTGGAGTTCATGTAGGACGCAGCCTAGGACACCGTCCAGTCCCATAGATGCTGTGTTTTTTGCTTTGGAGAGGGCAGCTTTCACCTATGCATCTGTGATGTCAGGGATGTTACATACAGTTGGGATAGGCATTTGCTCCTTTGGGGGGGAAGGGGGGGAGAAGTTAGCACTGAATCTGTCTGCCAGGATGTTGGCTATGTCTGTAGGTTCAGTATATTTAGTACCGTTATGCAACAATTCAGAGCATATCTGGGAGTTTCCACCCATATTCCTGGCATAACTAAAGAAGGCCTTGTGATTATCTTTAGTGTCTACGGCAATTTTTCTTTCAAAACTGGCCTTTGATGATTTTATGAGGGATTGAAGTTTCTTACTAATACTGATCAGAGATGCCTTCCCTTTTTGGGATTTTGCTCTGTCATGTAGCTTCCTCCTTCTGTTGTATAGCTTATTTATGGCCGGGGTCCACCAGACAGGTCTCCTGTTTTTGGAGGAGTGGGTCTTGGTTTTATTTGGGATAGCACGATCCATGCATTCCTGCAGGTGCTCATAGAATGCATTTGTAAAGGATTCTGTGGATTGGGCTGTATTATTCTCTGGCCCGGGGGCTTTGAAGGACTCCAGCTCAGTCATGAGAAGTGCAAAGTTGGCTATTGAGAAATTCTTTACAGTGATTTCCTTGGCTGGGGGTGGGGACGGGATATGGATGTCCACGGAGATTTGTTTATGGTCTGATCTTACCAATGAGGGGCTTACCTCTGGTGTGGAACATAGAGTCCCCATGTTGGTGATGACCAGGTCCAATATGTCGTTCCCTCTTGTGGGAGTGGTGACCAGTTGTTCCATCGCGTTAGAGTTTATAAATTCAAGGAACCGTTGGGCGAAGGTGTTTGGGCTTGAGTAGTTTTCCCAGTCAATGTTTGGGTAGTTGAAGTCACCCAATAACATAGTGTTTGGAGAGACCTTCATATTCTCCAGTGTTTTCAGGAATGCCAAGTGGGGTTCCTGTAATAGGGAGGGTGTTCTGTAGCAGGCTACAAACTGAAAGGATATTTTGCCCGCTGTTAGTTGCACATGGATGGTTTCCGATGCTTCGTGCAGTGCCACTAACCTGGAGCTATAGGTATCTTTGATGAATATAGATACTCCCCCTCCTTTTGTGCTTTGGTCCGAGTTTTTGGGCCGAAACGCATGGTATGAGTAAAACTATTTCCACTGGTGAGAATCAAACCTTGCGGTTGAAAAGCATATATCTTAACCACTGTACCACTCAGCCTTTCTGATGTAGCTCATGATTACAAATCTACATGAAGATTCAACACAGGAGTGCTGACAGTAATACAAACTTAGGTGCTCTGCCAAGACAGGTGACAAGAGTAGTATAACCATCAAAATTCACCTTCTGCTCAAGATGTATTCCTGATTGTAATTCAAGAAAGCTACCTTGCAATCTAGAATGGCAAGAGCACTGTAGAAAACTATGTTAAGAACTCAGTAAAACCATGTAACTTTTTTGTAAATATGAAACTGTATAGAAAGTACAATTATTCTTTCAGAGAAATATGCATGGTTACAGTAAAAAAAAAAAACTTTCTAGAACAATGTACTTTGTTTCTTACAAAGATGCAGCAAAAATGTCAAGAAGTTGTAACTCTTTCCTCTTAAAAATGCAAATACATATACTCACATAAACATACATATATTCATGCATACTTGCTCGCTCATATGCTCCCATATGCGCACACATACACACTTCCTGCCATTTGGTATACTGCTTTGTTTGGTTGAGAATTTTTCAAAAAGATAGGCACTGTGCTTTGAAAAATGCTGTTTGAATTTAGTCTGCAAGCAGTTAAGAATACGTCTTGGCCCTAATAAGAAAAAAAAAAAAGGGGGGGGGGTAGCAAAAAGGACCATGCTGACATCGTGTTACCTAGTGATATCTCATTCAAGAAGGGTCTATATTATAACATCCAACACTCAAAATTTCAAATGTTATTATATCGACCCATTTCAGGCAAACAATCATAACATCGAACACTCAGAACAGCTAATTTTTTCCCAGGGAAAAAAATTGCTGTTCCAAGAAACATATACACACGCACAACACAAGCACACCAAAACAACTTCAATCCACAAACATACACTTAAAATCCTACATCTAACCCTACACTAACTGTACATACACTACTATCTATCCACTCACCTTAACCCAAACCCTAACCCTAAGGTCCATAACTCTCACATACTCACCTCACCTGCTCCCTAACCCTAACTCACTTAACCTGCCCCCTAACCCTAAAGTCTGTCACTACCGCACACTCACCTCACCCGCGCCCTAACCCTAAAGTCCCTAACTACCACACTCTCACCTTACCCTACTTTGTTCACTCATTTACCTTAACCCGGTCCGTAACCATCGCACTGCACTTACCTGAACCCAATCCATAACCTCAGTTCGCTCACTTCCCTAAGCCTGGTCCATAACCATCACACCACAGTGCTGTAAATAGCGAAATCATGGAACAGACCACTGAAATCTTACCCTAGGTAAAATTTCGATGTTCCGAGGCTTTGCTATTGTCAGCTTTCACTCTAAAGGGTTCATATTATAACATTCAAAGTTTTAAAACTTATATGTTATAATATAGACCCTTTAAGAACACCCCTCCAGAATTCTCTCTTAAGCAACTCAGAAGCAGGAATTCATTCAGTTTTTTGGTGTTACCTGCTTTAGATAATCTGTTACTCAGCATTAACTGCATTTTCATTTATTTTATCAGTTTGTGTTCTTAATATCTAGTTTGTTGTAAACAGATTTTTAACCATACTTTGGCACTCCTAACTGCTGATAATAGAACTAGCTAGCTGTCAGTTTTCTGATTCCTCTCACAGCTCAAACTATTCATAATTTCTTCTGTGCCATTGCACATTTATTTAAGTTTTTGATATCCAGTTTCATTCCAGAAAGGTGTTTATTATTATCTTCCAAGAGCTTGTGTCCAATTATTTATTAACATATGTAAGGATAATTACACTGAGCTGGAGAAATTTCATTGTTTGCATCTGCCTATTGAAAAGAGAGACATCTTAGCTATAGCTACCATAATATGTCAGATTACGGTTTACACATTTTTAAGAATTTATCTCCAGCTGTAACCTTAGTGTATCAACTCATCTGATTGGAAGCAATACGTTAATATACAAACAGGAATGATTTGTAGCACTGAAAAGAATAACTAGCTTCTTTTGGAAATTATTTTGTGTCTGAAAATGTAGTGCAGTTTACTGTTGGCAAAATATTACAGTGAAGACAATGAGGTGACAGTGAGTTTGGTGACTCCCAGGGAGGCAGTGTTAACTCTGTGTGCAGCCTGGGTGTGCCTAGTGCTACGCATAATGAAAGGCATCAGTATGCTCTATCCACTCAAGTCGCATATCCTAACACAGTATTATTGTTGAAGTAACTAACAGGATACACCACGAGAATACCACAGTGTAGATAAAAACTTCTTTATTCCATAACAAGTAAAACACAGAAGATAAGCGCTTTCGCGTGCTTCATGCACGCTTCATCAGATCTATTGAACATAATCATTCTACCACTTTTATAGTGAGCAAGCCATTCAATTCTGCACTAACAATTAAGGGATTGAGCCTACCAATTAAAATTTAAAGCCCCATATGCCAATGTTCTAGTGTCGTCAACTCCAACACTATCAAACTACCCAACAGACTCAGATGACATGTACTGTGAATAGTGGCTGGATGAATCAATAAATAAACAATTAAATTGATGTCTGCATGTCTACCTGAAAAGCATATAAAACATACAAAAAGCATATAAAAACATATAAGAAATGCAGTAATATTGGATGATGTACAATGTAATAATTACATATAAGCAGATGAAAAGAGATGCTGTATATGCTGTTTTTCTATTAATCACTGTCATCACATCCATAGAACTATTAATGAAGAGCTATGAGTATTTCGTGGACCTTGTATTGAAGTATCAACTCGTCCACAGCTCCACGACATCTCCACTCGCCTATGGCGCTAATGAGCTTTATCGCATCATAAAATCATATTAAAGCAAAACGTATATTCAACAAAAATCCAACAAACTACAAAAATAAAAATGAAACAAATAAAATAAATAAAATGCAATATGCAAATGAGACTCATTATGCAGTATAACAATCAAGATGTTATTTCGTAGCACAAAGCAATCTAATGTCAGACAGTTCCCAGTCTGCAACACTTCAAACACAACAACGGATACATGGTTCCATGCTGAACTTAAAGGTAAGTATTAATGTATTCAATATACGTGTTAAAGCTCTGGTAGCTGTAAACACTTAATGCTTCAAGAGAGAGATGGAACATGCTATTTTGAACAGAAAATATTGTATTTTAGTTTTGTACAAGTTCAAATATTAATATGCATAAAACACTGTTCTTATTTTGTGTTTAATAATCATATATTGGTTGTCTGTTCTTCAGTTTGTTTAAAAGGTGGCATACCACAATTCCACTGGAGTGGGTGGGGCTACATAATTATGTATGTAAATTTTATAGAGTACAGATTGTACTTATTTTTCATGGGCCTTTGTCCAGATTTTTGATGTTTCCAGGTTCAGAGGTATGGCACCCTCTATGTCCAACCAGTCCTTCGTTTCATGTCCCTGCCCAAGTAGTTGACACACAAACTCTTTGAGATTTGATTTACACACAAGTGTGTGTGCGAGCACCCACTCCTGGGAAAGGCTGCCACAGGTTTACTAGCTATGACGCCTTTTTCCCAGACTATAAGGTAGTTATTTCTGCCAGCAACCAATTCTTATCAGCTACTTTAAGGCCCTTAACAAAGGGTGTCCTATCCTACTGTGTAATGTTGCTATTAATCCAAATGGTATTTTGATCAAGAGCAAGGCTATTAGGAGTGGGCCTACACAGTGTCACAAAATAAATATGTAAGTACTCACAGAACTTAAATATATCGCACAAAATATCAGCCACAATGATAGGTTTAAATATATTTAATAACCAATAAGAAAAGAACAAGAAAATACTCAGTAAATCATCACAGTAAGTTCAGAGTTCAAAATCACAGGAAATACGTAAAACAACATTGCAGGACAGTCTCAAATAAATATAAAAAACATCTAAGCTATACTTCACTATATTCCTAACTGTACCCAACAGAAATTACTGTACCTTAGTTAACATACTTACAAACCAAGACAAGACAGATGTGGTGAGTGGGTTTTCCCAGCTGATGCTGTCTTGTCAAAGACAAAATACAAATATTCCTGTCTCTTTCTCAGAGCCTTCTTAAATTAATATCAGATACTATTGTTGGGTGCAGGATGACATAAATTTTTGTCATCTGACTTTAGTTCACAAGGTAACTCCCCCCCCCCAATTGCTAGAAACTACCAGCATTTAGCATCTCCTTGTGAAAAATACATAGCCCTCAGATCTTTGCAGCTGCTGGAAGACATAAAGCAATAAAAGACTTGCAAGACAATGTAGCAGGGTCCCCTAGTTTTAGACATCCTGTCTCCTTGCTGCATTGAAACCATCGTTTATGGTGCAGTTATAAAATAATTTAATTTCAACCATTTTTCTGAAGTTTTGCAATTTAATATTCTGTGTTCCAGTTTCCACTGTTAAACTATATACATTTACACAGTTATAGTAGTGTATACACATTTCTGTTCTTTTCCATAGGGTACACTGTGGATACATCTTTAAGTTCAGTATACCCACACTTCTGTACCAGCAGTTTGATACGCAGACAACATGCATTTTAATACATTTGTAACACAAGCATATGAATCATGTTGATATTCACAAATGAAATATAATTATTTACAAAACTCCAGACAGCTGGGCTAGCAGAACCTCCATTTGTCACACTTCACCCCCCTCGAAGACTTAAGCTAGTTTTTCAAGTGACCCTTGAGAAATGTTGTTTGAGTGGGATGACTATCTAGGAATACATTACTCCATTCCCTTTCTTGAGAGCCCATCTGTGTTGGCATTGCTAACCCCACTGCGGTGCTGCAGTGTCATATCATATGCCTACAACCCTAGGCTCCACCTTAGTAACTTGGCATTTTGCTGGCTGGCTCAAATGTCTTGCCAGAGCATTTGTGGTTTTAAGATGTTTGATATCCAACAAATGCTCTTTAATTCTATCCCTAAAATGTCTACTGGTCTTACCTACATAAAATGCCTTGCACTTTTGACACAAGGCCAAATAGACAGCATTGGACGTATAACAATTAAAATGACCATTGATTTTGACATAACTATCATTTACGGTAAAAACATCACCAGTAATTTTAATATACGGGCATGTTAAACATCTACCACACTTGTAATTACCTTTTGGTCTATTGGTGATAATATTTTTACCATCATTCTCAAATATATTTTTTAAGGATTTTTAAGGATATATTTTAGGGATAGAATTAAAGAGCATTTTGTTGGATATCAAACATCTTAAAACCACAAATGCTCTGGAAAGACATGTATTATAGCATGCAGAATATGAATTTAGGTTTTGTGTAGTTAATCAAATCTTAATTGATTCCCAAGGTAGGACAACAGAGTTTGACTTGGATGTAAGTGAATTAAAATGGCAGATTTATTTAAACGTCCATAACCAACCTGGACTGAATGAATTTTGTAGTATCAAGCCCTTGTTAAAATTGAAGAATATTAAGGGGCGTTGAGCATGTATATATATATATATATATATATATATATATATATATATATATATATATATATATATATAATTTTCAATCAATTAATTTTTTTTAAAAAGTTTTTCATGTATTTTTTATGTATTTATGTATATATATATAAATATTAAAATATGTATATAATATTATTATAAATATTTAATATTACTAAACATGTACATACTTATCATACACACTTTTTTATATTATTTATTTTATTACATTGACGCATATTAACTTATTTATCAATTATCTAGACATATTAGGGTTACATAAATATATATAAACACATGGACACACACTCATAGATATATGTATGTTTTTTAATTCATATAATACAACATACATATATTCATATAAGCATAATTTTAATCTAATTCATATCTATATAATTTATATAAATTAATCAGTATTTACATTTATATATATTTGATTTATTTGGTTGGTTTTAGAGTATTATTATTAAGTATTTTAGCACTTTCCACTTTGAAGTTTAGTATAATGTGCATTTTCAGGAAGGGGGATGCATTAATGAGTTCTGTTAATTGTTAATTGTTTAAGTGGCGCCCATTAATCAATTATTTTAATGTGTATATAAGTGGCTTAGCTATGCAACTCTTTATTCTGAAGAAGTCCGTGTAGTACGAACGAAACCTAGGTAAACAGCAGTTTTTATTGTTTTGTGATCGTGTTTCAATAAATTGTGGAATTGGATTTTGGTCATCTTTCAGCAATTTTTTGCCATCTTGGAACTTGTTTTGGTACCTTGGAGTTTGGAGTTTATTTAATTGATTGTGCTGTGAGCTGTACCTGGGACGATTGGAACTCACATCCATTTAGCATTTCTACCTTTACCAGTTTCAAAAGTGCATTACTTTAGAATTTCTGCCTTTACCAATTCTGCAAGCATAACAAGTGATGATAAATGACTTTAGCATTTCTGTCTTTACCACTCAGAGATTTCATAAAGCATTTAAAAATCCGAGAAATTATTCTGCAAAGCTCTGTAAAGCATAGAAAAGTCTGAAAAGCTATTCCTTAAAGTTTCTTAAAGCATTGATAGCTCAAGAAAGCTATTTCGCAAAGTACAGTAAAGCATCGAGAAATCTGAAAAGTTATTTTGCAAAGTGAAATAAAGTACCAAGAGTAGGAGGTTGTTTCGAATAACTGAACTTGGCAAAATAAGATTCTACTACTAGGACGAAGTACGAGGTTGTTCATGCACATAATTCTGATAAGCTTAAAGAATGAAAGTTTTATGCACAAAAGCATTGAGCAAATTGTGTTCATGCCAATTACTTATGCACGTGTGTGTGTGTGTGTGTGTGTGTGTGTGTGTGTGTGTGTGTGTGTGTGTGTGTGTGTGTGTCTATATTTGTGTTTATTTGCAAGTCCCTTCGCTGGTATGTGTTTATGGCAGACGGATTTCAAAAACTTCAACCACTTTTATTTGATCAGAATATTGCAGAGAATTAGAGAATATTTGAACAGTATTATATTTTCATACAAGCAGCTTATTCAGATAGAGGCACATGCCAAGGCATTCATTTTAATAAATCTAGCAGGATCTGAGGTCATAGAAAGAGAGCATTCATTTGTATATGTGCCAGCAGTGTGTGAAGGTAAAGGTGCAGCCAGCAATATTGTTCAAGCTGAATCAAGGGAAGACATTGTTTGAAGTGAAAGTTACTCCCAGATGAATGTTACATTAGAGAGGCATTTGTTTTACACAAATCAGAAACCAGGGGAAACATTTGCAGCTTATATAACTGACTTGAGAAACAGAGCTAAAATGTGTTGGTTTGGTGATTTGAAAGCTGAGCTGATAAAGGACAGATGTGTGTGCTATTAATAGTGCTGCAGTGAGAAAAAATTTACTTTGTGACAGTGATTTGACATTAACCAAAGCAGTGGAGATTTGTCAGATCCATGAGCTGACAGAATGACATACGAATATGCGAGTGAGTGACAAAAGCATGGTTTCAGTGAGCTCCAGAGCAAACATATAGTATGCAATATGTGGCAAACAGAAACATGCCTAAGCAAGGGGCAGCTGCAGGGTTTCCAAAAAAGGTATGAAGCTTTCCAGAAAGTTGCAAAAAAAGTGAAAGCTACACCACCAGCTCAGTGCAACACAAACGTGAGTCAGCAAAACCCAAATCTAGCTTTATTATTAACTGTCGCAAGTGTGGTGCAAATCATTAGTCTAAGAGAAGTGTTTAGCATATGGTCAGTAATGCCACAAGTATAAAAAAATGGAACCATTTCCAAAAGTTTTGTAAATCAAGCAATCCTTTCTCAGTTGTAAAGAAAGGTCGCACAAACAAGTTGATCAAGTAGAGCTGCAACGGTCAGCCTTCTATGTGGATGGTGTATTAGTACTTGGAGAAAGTTGATGCAGTAAACTTAAGGAGCGAAGTTCTTTGGTTTGGATCAATGGAAAATCCACAAAGCTCAAAGTAGACACTGGGTAAAAGTGTAATGTTATATCAGCGGACAAATTTCCAAAAGTGAGAACTAACAAAGAACTCGGTGTAAGTGTGAGACTTGTTGTGAACGGAGGTGAAGAAATTCAAACCAAAGGTTCAGTAATACTTTCATGTTGTTTGGCTGTTACAACTTATTGTTTTACGTAGTCTGACAACCAGTGCAGTCTTTACTAAGTCTCAAAAAAGAGTCTGAGAATGAATCCACTTTCTTTTGCTAAAGAAGTTCATCATGTAAGTGCAATTCCAAGTTTGTTTTTCCGAAGCCATTTTCTCAAGAGTATACTGATGTTTTCTATGGCAAATTGTGGGAACTTCCATTGTGTATTCTATGAAATTAGGCCCTGAGATCATGTCAGTATTCAGACCAGAAAGAAGAGTTTTGATAGCAATGCAAAATTAAGTTAAAGCTCAGTTGGCTAAAATGGTGCAGCATTGTGTGATTTGTCCAGTCACAGAACCAACTGAATGGGTGTTGTCCATGGTAGCCGCCCACAAGAAAGGCTCAGATGAAATCAGAATATGCATTGATCCCAGAGATTTGAACAAAGCATTAAAAAGATCATCTCATCCAATGTGTACAGTTGAAGAAGTTGCAGCTCTAATACTGAATGCCACTATATATTTTCGATTTTGGATGCAAAGAGTTAATTTTGTCAATTGATGCTTGATTACAAATCCTCATTGTCTTTGGTATTCTGATTGGCAGATACAGATTCCTAAGGATGCCGTTTGGAATAAATTCTTCAAGTGAAGTTTTTCAGCGTGCAATGGAACACATTTTTTCAGGTTATGCTTGTGCCATAATAGTAGCAATCTATTAGTTGGAGGCAATGGCGAAGCAGAGCATGACAGAAACCTCAAGAAAGTTCTAAACAGAGCACGTGAAGTAAATGTGAAGCTCAATGCTCTGAAATGCAAATTCAGATTTCCAGAAGTTAAATACGTAGGTAATTTGTTTACAAGTACAGGCTTAAGACCTGACCCAACCAAACAGCTATTCTAGATATGTCAGCACCGCATTTTCTGGGCATGGTCAACTGTCTAAGCAAATTTAAACCAGATTTCAGTGAGTTGATAGCACCTTTGAGAGAGCTAACATGCAAAAATGTTGTATGATCATGGTTGGAACATCTCCAGAAGACATTTGAAGACCTTAAGCAGAAAATTGCCACATCCCCTACGTTAAGATACTATGATGTGAATAAACCAGTTCTTTCCTGTGATGTTTCAAAATTTGGTCTTGGTGCATTTATTCTTTAACAGAGCATACCAGTAGCCTATGCATCTAGGACACTAACTCAAACTGAAATACATTATACTCAAATTGAGAGAGCTTTGGAGATAGTTTTTGCATGTTTCACTATATTATTTTTATGGTTGAGCGATTCAGATTGAAACTGATCATCAGACTCTGGTAATTTAAAGAAGCCTATGCATTCTGCTCCAATGAGATTACAAAGAATGATGCTTAAATTGCAAAAATACAATTTCAAAATGGTCTACATTAAAGGCAAATTACTCTGTTTGTCTGATACCTTAAATCGCCTAAAAGTACAATGGAACAGCTTGATGCTGAAACTTTTGACTTCGATGTAATGTTGGTGCATAATTTTTCCACCACTAGACTTGATGAGTTGAGAGATCATACTATGACTGATCCAATTTCACAAAAGCTTAGTCACTACATCAATGTCAGATGGCCGTCAAAGTAAACATGTATCACCTGAAGTGTAATCATATTCTCCTTACAGAGATGAATTGTTGAAGGAAGATGGCATTATTTCCAAAGGTCCTAAACTTGTTCCTGCTTCCTTACAGTAGGAATATATTCAGATTTTGCATCCTGGTCACCCAGGTTTATTATCCATTAAGAGAAGAGCAAAAGAATTAGTATTTTGGCAATCATTATCAAAAGTCATTGATCGAGTTCTTTCTTTTTTCAGTATGTAATAGTACCAGAGTACATTTGCAAAAAGAACCACTTCATCTAGGTCCAATACCTGAACTATCTTGGTCTACTGTAGCAACTGATATCTTTGAGTGGAGCAATCAGCACTACTTGGTTTTGGTAGACTCTTAATCAAATTGGTTTGAGATTGATCTGCGACCAAACTTAACCTCGACAGCTGTTATTTCTAAGTTGAGGTAGTTCACGCACACTTTATTCTGACAATGGTACTCAATTCACTAGCCAGTTGTTTCAGAAATTTGCAAAGAATGGGACTTTGTACATGTCACTAGTAATCCTGAATAACCTCAATCCAATGGTCTAGCTGAATGAGTTGTGCAGAGTGCAAAGCAATTACTTGAAAAGTCAAAGTGTGACAATACCAATGTATTCTTGAATTTACTTAATCTCAGAAACATACCTCGTGATGATATTCTTGGCTCACCTGCTCAAAGACTACTTTCCAGACAAACTAGAACTATGCTAGCTATTTCATCAAGATTGTTGCAGCCTAAATCTAAGAACAGTAAAACCATTAAGGCTCAACTGTTTAAGAAGCGCAATATCCAGAAATCTAGTTATGATTGAGCAGATTACTTCATTCATTGAGGGAAGGAGAAACTGTACAAATTCAGACAATGAAAGGTTTTAATCAACTAGGATAGATTACAGGCATCTGTGTCAAGCCAAGATCCTATTTGGTAAGCTCCAATGGTGTGGAAAATATGATGAATTGCAGACATCTACTTCCTGTACCAGAATCATCATCATTTTAATCACAACATTGAATCTGTGATGCAAACTCTAAATCAGAGAATGAGTCAGACATTGTTTCTTGACCAGAATGTGTTCAAAAGATTGATTCTGTTCCAGAAAGTGACCCAAACATTCCACAGGTCAACCATTTTGCAGAAACTCTCCCAGTTGCTAAATCTAATTCCCAGTT
Organism: Protopterus annectens; assembly: GCF_019279795.1. Lineage (NCBI taxonomy): Eukaryota > Metazoa > Chordata > Ceratodontiformes > Protopteridae > Protopterus > Protopterus annectens. The sequence goes on along the minus strand of NC_056726.1, from coordinate 983,770,506 downwards.
TTATGTTACATAATATGGACGAATTTCTAAGCCTAGTGTGTGAAATACACAGCAACATGGACTTGATTGTATATATGTGTGTACTTGGTATTGTATAATGCATGTCTTTTAAGTTATCTGTAATTTCTGCATGCTGAATATCAGATGACAAATTACATTATCTATTTCTCAGAGGGAGGATGTAGATCAGAGTGTAACATGTGTGTGCTATGTCTTTAAGAAGCATGCAAGGCTGTGCTCACATGTATAAATTCCAGACACATGCAATCCCCAGTGTGTTGCAGCCAGAGTAAGTCTGCATGTTCGCAATAGTTAGTTTGTATAGAAGCTATATGTCATAGTCAATAAACCTCTATAGTGATGTGTTTGTATAGAAGAAAGCTGTTTAAACAGAACCCACAAAGACTCATTTTTGCATGTACCAACACGAAAGTGACACCTGCCCTCTGGAGTCTGCCCAGCACCTCCCTAACATGCTGTTGCCAGAAATGGCTGCAGATGACAATATCATCCAGGTAAGCAAGAGCAATATCTCCTGCTCCAGCTAGGATATGATCTACCAGCCTCTGGAAAGTCCCTGGGGCATTTTTCATCCCAAAGGGCATATTTGTGAACTCATACAAGCCAAAAGGAGTCACAAAAGCTGACCACTCTTTAGTGCTGCGAGTGAGGGGCGCCTGCCAGTAGCCCTTGGTAAGATCAATAGCGATAAGATACTTAGCCTCACCCAGCTGCTCTAGGGCCTCATCTGTCTAATTTCCTGTAGTCCACACAGAAACTGGTACTTGCCATGCTTCTTTGGTACCAACACCACTGGGGAGTCTCAGGGTCTGCTGGACTCCTGGATTACCCCTAATTCCAACATTTCCTGTATCCCTTCTCAGAGTCTGACTCTCACAGGCACCCTATAAGGGCCCTGTTTAATAGGACTTTGGGCTCCTGTATGCACATGGTGCTGCAGCAGGTGGGTGCACCCTGGTTTCCCAATGAATATGCCCCCAAATTCTTGTAACACTGCTCAGATTTCTCAAACCTGGGTAGGGGATAGTTGCTGGGACATTGCTACCCCTTCCACTGAGGTGTCGATCCGAGCCTTACTGAAGGCATCACTCACCAGATCCTTCACAGACGCCTCCTGCCTTTCACTGCAACTTCTCAGCACAAGGGCCTCCCTATCATGGCAAGGTTTCAACATGTTAACATGGTACAGTTTAAGCTCCTGCCTAGCAGTTCTACCATGTAGTTAACATCATTACCTTCCTTACCACTGAGAAGGTTCCCTGCAAAGATCCCTACAGCTTGTTGTGTCTGACAGGAATGAGCACCATTACCTGCTGCCCTACAGCATACGCTCTAGCTCAAGCATTCCGTCATACCAGACCTTTTTCCTTCTGTTGGGCTTCTGCCAGATTTTCCTGGACCAAACCCAGAGTTACAGCACAATGGCACTAAATATACAGAACCAACTGATATTGCCAACATCCTAGCAGATAGGTTCAGTGCTAACCTTACCCCCCCTCTCACCCCCTAGAGGGCCCATCTCTATACCGGAAGAATGCAAAGTTCCTATAATCACGGCTGCACAGGTAAAAAAACATACTGTCCAAAGCCAAGAACACAGCATCCATGGGACCTGACAATATCCCAGGTTGCATTCTACATGAACTACAGAATGAACTGGCACCCTACCTAAGTACCATGTTCAGTCATAGCCTCACCTCAGGCTTTGTACCCAATGAATGGTGCACCGCGACGGTTATCCCACTCCACAAAGGGGGAGCCACAATGGACCCCGGGAACTACCGCCACATTAGCCTGATGAGCCTGGTCTGCAAGGCCATGGAACGTATCATCATGGAACTCATAAACAAAGACATTGGTAATCTCCAAACTCTGGACCCCACCCAGTTCAGGTTTGTAAAAGGCAGATCATGTCTCCTAAACCTGATAGACATTTTTGAAGCAGTCACCAAAGGCATAGACAAGGGTAAGGTGGTTCACGCAGCCTAGCTAGATCTTGCCAAGGCTTTCAATACCATCCCCCACTCTGGAATTATAGATAAACTCACTAAACTAGGTATAAATCCCTATGCCATAAGATGGGTTGTCAACTGGCTCAAGGACAGAACCCACACTGCGAAAGTAGCAGATTCCAAATCCGACTTCAGACAAGTGGAGTACCACAGGGTTCAGTCCTGGGTCCTCTCCTGTTTGGTATCTACTTCTCTGAAGTGCAGGCTAACACAGAAGGTCTTTGGCTAACAAAGTTTGTAGATGACTGCAAACTAGGAGCCATAATCGAAACTCCTAATGATGTGGACAAACTACAAAAGGGCCTCACTGAGACAGATACCTGGTGTCAAAACCATGGCCTGAAGCTCAATGCCAAAAAGTGTATTGTCATCTCCTTTGGTAAAAACTATGTACCCATGAACTACCACATAGCTGGTAGTCTACTTAATGCTAAAAATGTGATGAGGCCTTGGGACACAAGTGGACAGTAGTCTCTCCTTTGATAATCACATCACCACAGTGGTCAAGAAATCCTTCTATGTGGCTCATCTCATCACAAAAGGATTCTCATCCAGAAAAAGAGGTCATTGTTCCCCTCTACTCGTCACTCATTAGACCCATTGTAGAGTACAATGCCCCTTTTGGTATTTACCTCACAAAACATCTACAACAACTGGAAAGACCACAGAAATACCTCACAAAGAGGATTACTGGCCTCAAACAGATGCCCTATGCAGACAGTCTCAAAAAACTACAGCTTTACTCCATCGCATATCACCTACTCAGGGGCTATCTCTGCCTAACATGCAAAGCTATGTCAAACCCAGAGCTGTTGGACATGCTCCACTTAAAATCCCAATCCCTCCAAGCTACACGCTCTAGGGACCTAAACCTTGTCACCGCAATAAACAGAACATGCTGGAGGGATAGATTCCTCTCCCAGAATCTTCCCATACTCTGGAACAGACTGCCTATCTATGTCAAACAGAGCTCCTCATTAACACTCTTCAAGAAGAATCTTCATGATTGGATGGGAAATGGGAAATTCACCCCAGGGATCACTTCTGTGGCTCTGCTCAACATTGGCACAGGAAAATAATTTTCTTAGGTGGCGAAAGCCAGGGTACATTTTTTGGCTAAGCTTATATGGGCTCTAGGGCCAATAGCCTAGTACCTACCTATGAACCTATGAGTTCGCTGAGCCTTGTCCTGAGGTTTAGGACATATGCCACAACAGACTCCTTATGGAATTCACTCTCACCCTTCCAATCATCACAAATCAAATCTAGAGGACCACTCACCCTATGCCCATACAGCAACTCAAAGGGTGAAAACCCTGTGGATTCCTGGGGAACCTCCCTGTAAGCAAACTGATTGAGCAAATATTTGTCCCACTCCCCCTTAACCTGGTCTGCAAATGCCTGTAGCATGGTCTTGAGTGTAAAGTTTAACATCTCAATCAGACCATTAGTCTGGGGATGGTCTTTAAGTGCTTCACCCCATAGTACTTCCACAGACAAACCAGCAGGTCTGACATGAAATTGGCATCTCTGTCAGTCAGCATTTCTTTTGGGGAAACTTACCCTGCTGAAAATCTCTAGCAAGGCATGTGCCACCTTTTCTGCTTCAATGGAGGACAGGGCCACAGCTTCGGGGTATCTGGTAGCATAATCTACTATCACTAGGACTTATTTTTCTCTGTGGAACTTGGGTACTCAGGGGCCCCACAATATCCATAGCTACCCTCTGAAATGGCTCCTCAGTCAGAGGCAAAGGCATCAAAAGAGCTTTCATCTTGTCTCCTGCCTTACCTACCTTTTGGCACTGTTCACAGCTCCTGCAGTACCTATTACATCTCTGGATATCCCAGGCCAATAAAAGTTGTGCATAATGCATCTCTTTGTACATTTTATGCCCATAGGACATGCAAAGGGAATACCATGGGCTATTGCTGGAAGCGCCAGACAGTAGGCACTGGGCACTAACAACTGCTGTATTTTCTCACACTCTAGCCCTCCCTTAGGGGTCCATTCTCTATACAGTAACTCTTTATCCCAGGATATGGATTCCCCTTTTCCCTGACAATCAGGTGCCTCTGTAGCTACCTCCCTTAGGCCTTGTAATGTAGGGTCTGAAAGCTGAGCCTGTCTCAACTGTATTTATAACCCTTCCCAGATCCCCTTCCACAATAAGTCTGGTATTCTCTGACAGCAGTGCCTCACCATCAGCCTGGGTACTACTACTCACCTCTGCCCTTGCAATCACTCTGTCCAAGGGAACATCAGTACCCACAAGTAGCTGTGGCTCACCTTCAGTATCACTGCTATTGGGTAGCTCCTTCCCTGAAGTAACCACAGTACCAGTCCTGGCTTAAAGTCTGCAGTTTGTCTGGATCCCCGCCCAGGCTACCAGACCCATATGCTTGTCTCCAAGCCTGACTGTGTGTTACTGCATGCACACAAGGTACTGCATTATCAAAATCATTCCCTATCCAGACATCTTCAGGATATCCTCAAACACACCTACTTGCTGGCTTCCTTTTCCACCCTCCCAATCAAGGTGAGCCCTAGCCAAAGGTATTTGGAATGGGGTCCCTCCTGCAGCTCTGACTGGAGTAAACTGCCCAAGCAGGTAGTGCTCCTCTTTAAGCACTGCAGGCTTCACAATGGTTATGTCAGAAGCTGTGTCTCTCTTAGCAATGGTCTCTTTGCCATTCACTAAGACTATAACCTCTAGTGGTAGTTTGGTACCCTTTACTGCTGGCATTCTGTCATTTCTACTTACTGATTCTTCCACCTTTTGTTCCCCACCTTACATATATATGCTACATGACCCCACTGGTTGCATTTAAAACATTTAACCCTTGGTCCTGGACGTGTACTTGGACTACTGGCTTCCGCTGCTATGGGTGGACTCTGTTGGGGTAGTTTAGGCTGCCAACCATGGGTTCCTTTAGACCCATGAGCAGCACTGAGTATCCCTTTCCTGCTATGATAGCTTAGTGGTTAACTACTGTGACTATAGTGTACAGGGTCCAGAGTTCAAGCCTTGCAAAGGCAGTTTATTTTTAGGCTGGGAGGGTGACTTAATGGCTAAGGTGTTTGCCTTACAAGCACAAGGTGTAGGGTTTGAGTCTCACAAAGGATAATTGGCTAGGCTTAAAATGGCTCACAAGGGTGGTTAGCTTAGTACTAAACTATGAACCTATGCAGTGATGCCCTGCTTGCTATGTATGGATCTCTCTTTTCCCCTAACTCATCTGCTGTATTGCATTGCCTATCAGCTAACCAGATTCTCATGTCCCCAATTCATCTGCTGTATTGCATTGCCTATCAGCTAACCAGATTCTCATGTCCTCAGGCAAAGTGCTAAGGGCTTATTCCCTCTTCAAAAGGTGTGCCAGCCATACCTCTCAACTACAGATTTTCGCAGAATGTCCAAATTTTTGCCTCATATTTTTGGTCTGTTTTTCAAAAAGTTGAAGTTAGAAAATAATAATAGAGAGTTGAGTTTCAGACTTTATACCCTTCAGAAAATGCGTGCTAATGCAAAATCTGTTATTCTATCAACTTTCTAAGTTTGCAAGAGCAATATTTAAAAATTGTCCCTATTTCTGGGCCTTTGTCTGACTTTTATTTATGCTTTTATCCAGATTTCTTGCTTTAGGAGGTTGAGAGGTATGGTGCCAGCCCTTCAAAAGTGGTGACCTGATACCCACTCACCCATCTAGAAAAATAAGTGCTTATCTCAGCAATATATTCACACACTTTAATCTGACATTTGTCTATGCTCAAAATGTTTTCCTATAACCTTCAGGTGTTAGCTTAAAACACTCTAACAGACAATATTTAGCAGTATTATAATTTAAGCAATCTGTATCCGACAATTTAGAATTAGCAGTTACAGATTTACCATGGAGTATGTGGGTCAAGAACCGCACCCAGAGCCCTTGGTCAACATTATACTGTTTACATACCCTTTCAAACATTCCCTTTCAAACATTTAAATGAAAAATTATCACCCTCTGTAAATTGTGACTTCTGGGGTTTTGTGGCTTCTGGAGTTCAGTTATTCCCTTTCTCATTACCTCCATGACCCTGGTGAAGAGTCAGCATCTCCTTCTCATGTTGCCTCTGCCTCTCATTCTCCTCAACTTCCAGACATTTCAGTCTCTCTGCTGATTCTAGTTCTAACCATTTGGCCTCCAGTTCAAGTCTCTAACTCCAGATGGATTTTTAGGTCCTCTGTGGAAAGGTTGAACTGTCCATTTTCTGAGGGTTGTACATCTAAAAGGCCAGCCTGGTTGTCCTCCTGATTGCTGGTCTGTGATGCAACTGTGCCCAAGGCTGCGATCCATGTCTTCTTTAGTCAGGTTGGCATGCACCAGTCCTTTAGCTTGGCACATCTCAGCCAACTGTCTCCTTGTCAGTTTGCCATACTCCTCTACTGACATCCTTGCCTACTCTCCCTGACTTAGCTAACAAAACAAATAAAGCAATTGTGATATGCAACTCTGAATGTTCACTGTGTGGCTGATCGAGAGTACAGAAAACATAATAGAGCCAGCAACTGGAGGATGGCTGTGATAAAGTAGTTTATTAGTCAAACATTATTCAGACTTCAATCTCACAGACCGGTTTTTAAAAGAGAAAAAATGGATAATTAAGTTAGGTGCTCTTTTTTTATCCAGGACTTAATGAACATCTTTGAATGTTTTATTTATTCATGAGTTCACCAATCATGTCTAAAGGTTTTTGTTTCTAATTAACATTTTTGTATTAAAGGACTTCTTTTTTGCTTTTTGTTTTATCACACTGAAGAAGGCTAAGCTAACTCTATGCCGAAACCGGTCTGTGAGATTGAAGTCTGAATAATGTTTGACTAATAAACTACTTTTTCACAGCCATCCAGTTGCTGGCTCTATTATTTTTTCTGGGAATCTTTTCTGGCTGTGCAATTTTCTCCGTGCAGGGGACTGTTTTTTGATTGAGAGTACAAACACCTTCAGTGACCACTGTTTACAGGCTACAGGAATTCAGTGTCCACACCAATGACTCCTAATATTTGGATATCCCACCACTGCAAACCAATGCGGCACCCCACCACTGGCAACAGTAATCAAGGAGCCTCAATCCTCATCACTGACAATAGTGCAGGATGTACACACTGGGATGATAACAAGTGCACACAAAGTAAAGTGCAATTTCCCTTAAGAGCACACAGACCAGACAAAGTCTGGGGCTGGTTTCTCCCTCTTTCTCCATATCTCCAGTAAGACTCCCCACTGGCACAGTTATAGAATTGAGATCTCAGCTAAATGGCCAAGCCAAGACCTCCAGCACCCTCTCTGTCCAACCAGTGATTCATGTCCCTGCCTAAGTAGTGCACACACACACACACACACACACACACACACACACACACACACACACACACACACACATGCGCGCTCTTCTGGGAAAGGCTGCCACAGGTTTACTAGCTGTGCCCCTTCAGCCCAGAGTATAAGGTAGTTAGCACTGCCACCAGCCGCCTCTTATCAACTACTTTAAGGCCCTTAACAAAGGGTGTCCAATCCTACTGTGTAATGTCACTATTAATCCAAATGGTAGTTTGACCAAGAGCAAGGCTATTAGAAGTGGCCTACACAGTGTCACACAGTAGATATGCATGTACTCACAGAACTGAAATATGTCTCAAAAAATATCAGCTGCAGTGATATGTTTAAATATAGTTAAGCAATAACCCATGTCTGGGTGTGGGTAATACCAGATTTACCCACGGTTGGTGTGTGTACATCAACATGCACTCACATGCCTTTGCCATGGTAATGAAGTGCCCGAGACAGGTGGTAGGATGCACACTATGAGACAGACATAAAACTGAGGACAACGGTGCAGAAGGCAAGGTAGATCCAATTCCAGAAAAGGTAGAAGAGAAAAAATTATGGTGGTTTGACCACGTGCAGAAAAGGGAAAAATAATCTGGTGAAGATGATGTGAGGTAGATGAGAAGAAGGCAAGAGGAAATGAGGGCATTCAGCAAAGGGGCAGATGCACTGTGTGAAAGAGAACCTGTGGCAGTCAGGCATAAATGTTGAAGGTAGGACAGTGTCAATGAACAGACAGAGATGGCAACAGTTAAACACCCCAACCCCATGTAGAAAATGGGAAAAGGGTGGTTGATGATGATGATGATGATATTTTCCATGGAAGATACTGTTGTTAATTGGCAGCTTAACTTTTGTGGTTACATCAGTAAACATTTAGATGGCTTGGCCCATTTCATTTGACATATTCACTTGAAAATATGCCATGACCACTCTTAAGGAAAAGGCAGAGTATGTGTGTACCTGCCTTCTTAATCACACTATAGCCATCAAATCCTCATATGCATTGTGTACTCCAGGGCTCTGAAGCATAAGAGACTTCTTTAGAGCAGTTGCTAGCAGTAAGGCAGCTGGTTTAAGAGTTTCTAACAAGAAACTTTATTCTCTTTGAGAGAATGGGAGAATGTTATATTTTATCAAGAACTGGAGCTACCATATCTGGACTGGACCATGCTATGCTGAAGGGCATATTATTTATTTTATTTCACATTTGTTGACCAGGCTAGTCCAACTGGATATATGTCCATTTTCAGTAGAGGCCCAGGGAGAAAAGCTCCACAAGTTAAACAACCAATACATAAGGACAATGATATTTACAAAAGACATTTGAACTATTAATTGGAAAGTCACACAAAACATGTTAAAAATGAGAAATGTAAAGAATGTTCTTTATAAGTAATACTTGAACACACACATACTATAAAAAATTTACACACAAGTCCTAAAAAAGTAGGCTAGTAGGTTGATAAGACAGACACTATATACATAGGGATATGCTCTCAATAAGATAAGTGATAAAATTTATGTTTTAATGGGAAGGGGAAGTCATTTAATCTGGATTAACACAGGGGCATAGCCAGTGTGATTTGAGGTAAGGTTTAAGTTTACTTTTAAATAGGTTAACTGAGGATAATGAGGTTAGGTGTTTGGGAGATTGTTCCAGGTTTTACCCACTGTATTAGAGAATAGTGTCCCCTGCTGAGTTATTAGATTTAGATATTTGTACTAGTAGTTTGTTAGATGAGTGAAGGATTATGAGATTATTCTAGGGTGTGACCAAGGAAGTGAGTATAGGAGTATTTTGTGGGTGGTACAGGATCTTGTGGGTTACAATTATTTGATTGAATAATATTAGGTTTGGCAATTCAAGCCAGTCTAGTTGTTTCAAATTGATACAATGATGGGTTCTATAGGAGGACCCTGCAGCAAATCTGGCAATATTGTTGTACGAGGTAGTCAGCTTATTCAGAGCACTTTTACATAATTTGGTATAGATGGGAGAGGCATAAAGCAGAGTTAGATATAAGGTGGGTGCGGGCAATGGTAATTCTGGCTGATGGGGTCAGAAAGGGTTTGATCCTATACAGGGAACCTAATTTCTTAACTGTTTTTATAGTGTTATTGATGTGAGGCCCATAAGAGAGGTTATTATCAATTAGAACCCTGAGTAGTTTAGTGGTAGTATCAGGAGATATAATGGTTCCGTTACTAGAGGTTACGGTAAATTTAAGTGGGGAGGTTCTACCGGTGGGTGTGAATAGCAACATTTTTGTTTTCTTTGGGTTTAAGATGATATATCTATGCAGGAGCCAATTTTCAACTGTATTAAAAGTCTTTTGGGTTAGGGATTGAAGTTCTGATGGGGAAGTAGCAGAGCATATAAGTGTAGAGTCATCTGCATATTGGATGCAGGTGGCTTGTGGGATAACAGAGTGGAGGTCATTAGTAAAGATGCAGAAAAGTAAAGGTCCCAATATGGATCCTTGTGGAACTCCTAGGGTAACTGGAAGGTGGGAAGATAAGGTTTTTGCCCAAAGTACAGCTTGTTTTCTATTATTTAAGTAGGACTGGAACCACTGAATAACAAGATCATCCAATGACAGGATTCTAAGAGTGTTTATGAGGAGGTGATGGTTGACCATGTCAAAAAGCTTTCGACAGATCAATAAAGAGGGATGAGGATAGTGTGTCATCATTGTGATTTCTATTAATATAGTCAGAAAAGGATAAAAGAGCAGAGGTAATGCTATGAAATGGTCTAAAACCAAGTTGACAGTTGGCTAGTAGATTTTTTTCAAGTAGATGGGTTAAAAGTTGCCTGTGAATACATTTCTCCATTATCTTTGCAACAGGGGATAATATGGCTATGGGCCTGTAGTTGGAAAGGACCTCAGAAGTCCTGCCTTTGTGCAGGGGAATAATGTGGGAGACTTTCCAGATGGATGGGATGTATCCTTCAGTTATTGTTCTATTAATGAGGATGGATATGGGGTAAGCAATTTCTTTAGCTGATTTTTGCAGGTATTCTGCAGGTAGTTGATCTGCAGAGAGTGTAGTGGGTTTAAGCTGGTGGATAAGTTTACAGACAAGGGATGTGGGAACTGGTTGAAAATGAAATAGGAGAGAGTTATTGACCATGGCTGTGCTAGAGCATGTGGTGTTAGGAGATAGTTGGTTGGCCAGGGATTTAACAGTTTCTGTAAAGAATGTGCTAAATGAGTTGGCTATTTGGGTAGGGTTATTATGATTAGAGCCAGAGGGAGTGGGAGTGCAAGAGTGTCCTGGGTGCAGGAGGTTATTTATGCCTTGCCAGAATTTTTGTGTATTTTTCTGGTGGGCTTGTTGAAGGTGGTTGTAGTAGTTCTTTTTGTCAGACACTATTGCTTTTTTAGTTTCATTTCTTAGCTGCCTAAACCTTAGGTAATCTGAAGGGCTTTTTGATGCCCGCCAGTTGGCCCATAGTTTATTTCTTTGGAGAATTTTTTGTTTGGTAGCTTTAGTGAGTCATGGGGCTGGTTTTAGTTCTAGTTATAATTTTACGCATAGGGGCGTGGCAATCTAGAATGGTTAAGAATTGTGTGTTAAAGTATTTGACTGCGTCATCTAATGGGAGATGCTTGAGTCGTGTCCAGTCACAGGCTGAAAGTTCAGTTTGAAAGCTTTCCAGGTTAGTTTTTGTTGGTCCTTACAGTCCTATAGTTGGTTAGGTTTGGAGGTTCAGTCTTACATCTGATTAAGTAAGTGAGTGGTCACATATCTTCTGGGAGGGTGCCTGATTTGTAAGTTCGCTGGGGAGTATTGGTGAGAATCCAGTCTAGAATGCTTTTTTTGTTTAGCTTATTGGTTCAGGGAGGGGAGGTTATGGTTTGGGTAAAGCCATGTAGATTAATATGAGTAGAAGGCTGCTCAGTTGTACAGGAAATCCAGTTTATATTAAAATCACCAAGTATTATGGTTTCTTGTGGATAGTTGGGTGATAGCGAGCTAAGAATAGCTTCTAGTGTGTTAGTATTATTGCCTGGGGGAAGGTAGATACAGATTATATATATATATATATATATATATATATATATATATGTATATATATATATATATATATATATATATATGTATACATTTGTTGAGCTGAAACTTTGATATAAGAATCTCTGCATTACTGGAAAGAGGTAGTTTGGGGACTATTGAGGTTACTGGTAGTCCATTTTTATAGAGTATAGCTACGCCTCCACCCTTCTTTACATTGCGGTCAAGTCTCAGGATATTATATCCGGAGGGGAATAATTAGTGTCTTGTATTGATGGGTTAAGCCAGGTTTCAGTAAGGCAGAGGATATTGAATGAATATACATCTATAAGGGCATGGAAAGGAGCAAGTTTATTATTGATGCTACGGATATTTAGATGTGCTATTAGAAGGGAATTGGGGGTCCTGGTAAGTAGTTGTGTGTTAGATGAAGTTGTTGTATCAGGATTAGTAGCTGTACTTGAGGCAGGACCAGGGTTTGGATGTATATCCCCATCTTTGGGGATGTGGACTTGAACTCTTAGGGTGAGTTGTAGAAGTTGTGTTTTGGAATTTTCTAGCTTTAGGGCTATGGTAAGAAATGTCTATGAAACTTGAATGACAAATACTTTGATGGGAGAAAACAGCTGTTGAAACTTTGGGGAAGATTAAATGTGGATATAGAGGTTTCCTTGATAGGATAGAGAAATCCTAGTTTTGTTTGGTGTTCGTAATGATTAAGTAGATATGGAATAGTTAGAATAGTTAGCAGTGATAGTAAAAATAAGGGATTGTGGCATGTTTGGTTGAATAGTAGAGGCATTATAGGAATTAAATGAATGAGTTAAGAAAAGCAGGGAGATTATTAAAATGTCAGATAATAGGGGACTTCGGAAGAAGACTCTTAGGTGGACTAGAAAGCCTTCTCATGGAGAAAAAAAATGGGGGTGACAAGGTCAGTAGGCCAGACCCATCCTTGATGACACATCTCCAATCCCTCCCGAATCTGGAGTAAACAAGGAATGAAGCAGAGAGTCAGGCTCTTCCTCATTGTACAAATCAGTTGCCAGGGAGTCGGTAGGAGAATCCATATCCTATATCAAGCACTTAGTCTTCCTTTGACATCTGGAAGAGTTAGAGGAAGAGGAAGACCTCTTTTGGATGTTAAATTGATATCAGACAGAGAGCTGCTTAAGTGCTCAGTCTGCTTGCCTTGGATGACTATCTGCAGAGCCTGCTACTTTCTAACAGCAATATTTGGAATGGCAGGTAAAGTGGCACTGATACAGATAATGCTGGGAGAGGAAACCACAGCAAGGATGAGTGCTGGCTCATATTTTTGCATGTAACACTGCAACACTGGAATCAATAGTATATGCTCTTAGGTCAGCAATGAAGCCCTAAGGCTGACACAGGGGTCCAGGGAAGTAAATATTGTGGGAAGTAATATCCAGGGAATTGTTATGACTAGGTTTGTATAGGCCCTAGGGCCGATAGCCTAGTACCAACCTATGACAGAGGATGGGAATATCAAGGAATGCAAGTTCAATACTGACATAAATGTTAATGCCTGCAACAAAGGAACAAAGACCATTGATGTTAAAATATATGCCAACATCTTCATGGCCACCCATACGAGGAAATAGCAATGAAAACTGTCATAACAAATATATTACAATGAAACATATCCAAGGTAGAACGTACAATTATAATTTTGTACAGTTTCTAAATATATATACATTTTTAATTTGCTCATATAGCCAGTGTTTAGGTATGATGCATCCAGAATAACTTCATAAGTTTAGTAATATTATTTGCCATGCTTTGTTCAGCCAGATAAATGTTTTACAAGAGCACTTGGCAATAAAATATGATCTCCCTAAAATTTTTAAGTTAATGAAACATTTTGCAATAAATATATGTAAATTGTTTTACCATATGAAGAAAGGTGTTGTGTTTTCTTTCCCAGTTTGAGTTGCAATACAGTCTTGTATTGCTGCAAATTGCATACTTAGCTGCTTGTGATGATATTGTAAGCCTTCAGATTCTTCCAGTTGAAAAGAATAGCTAAATATGGGAAATGCAGACAGTTTTGAACCATGGTGGCTATAAAACTCCATATAAGCTGTATCCATGCACACACTCAAAAATGTATGACACCTTTAAGAGTTAATCTCAGAACAGCCAATTACTCAGTTCCTCAGGTGAAGCACTTGGCTACACTCTACTGGGTAACCAACACCCAGCATATTGGAATTTGAGTTGGTGTTCAAGTAAGGGGAAAGTGATAAAGCTCAACTCTGAAAATATGTGGTACTGTCAAACTTTCAATGTGAGAGCTTCCCTAAGCCGAGTTGTGACATCCAGCTTAATAAGGCTGGCATAAATCTGGACTAACTTTGCTAGTTTAAAGGGAGTGAGAAAAGGTTTTGTTAAAATCTAGACCTTCCTCTAGTGGATGGCTGTTTTACCAGATCATAGGATCATATGATCATAGAATGTTATTAGGCTAATGGCAGTGAGGCTCTTACAAACCTAGCCAAGAGTTTATCCCAAAAAGAAAGCTCAGTCAACACCTGTTGACCCTGTCATTGAGGGAGACAGGTGGAATCCCTGAGACAAAGTTGTGGTTTCCCATCCACTCGTCAAGGTTGTACTTGAAGAGGGTCAGCAAGGTGCTCTGTTTGACGTGTATGGGAAGTCTATTCCAGAGGTGGGCAGCCTCTGGGAGACAAAACAACAAAACCTGCTGGAGAGACAGGTGTCACATATTAGATTCACGCATATGCATTCGGAATTAGACTTATGAATATGGAGCATCTCTAGTAGGGCAGGGTCCGAGAGTGCCTTGTAGGTGAGACACAGATCACCCCTCACATGATTAAAGTATTAGCAACACTGCATATCTCTGAAAATATCTCTACTTTCTCTCTGTGACAAATTATACAAATACTCAAATCAAAGTAGACAAAGGTTAAGTTTTAAGTTAATGTGTAAGATGGCCTTTTAACATGATGCCCTTTGCTTCACAGTCAAATCAGTGTGTATAGCTACCTCCTATTTTTAAAGTAGGATGTCCCAAAATGGAAGCTTCAATGATGCCTATGTCTGGGATCAAACTACATTTTCAGAAGAGCTTTATCAACTTCTTGACTAACATTAGTGCAATACCACAATTGATGGCCGTTAGGATAGTGAGCTTTTTACAGAAATCCCCTAATCAGTGAGGTGCACTTTAAACATCTACCTTCCAGTCTAAGATACATGGATGGCTACTACTTCAAAATGAAATTGCCTTGACTTTCGCAACACAAATGTTAGACCATATTTCTTAATGTTTGCAAAATTCTCACCACCTCCTGTTTATAGGGGCAAGTAACACTTAAGCAGGATCCTTATTTTTTGTGGTCCCATATATACCATAACAGTAACTTATACAAATCATTATGCCAAGAGATAGATGACTGAAATGCAGTGTGCCTTAAAAATAATATAGATTGGAACACTTTAACCATTACGCCCACCACCAACCCAGTTACATCAGAAAACATAAGAAACACCACCTAACACTGTTCTTTATTTTGTATCCCCCTTTCTGCATAACACAGCCTGATGGCGCCTCTACCTGCAACTAACAGCCTCATTTGTTTTGCGGTAGTAGGAACTATGAATTCTCAAGAGTCAAGAGCGCTACAATTTACATATAATTTTATCAGGGAATGCAAATCCTTCCATTGCCCTGCTCATAAACTCCCAGCTTACTCCATCAAATAGTTTTTCTGCATCAGACTCACCAACAGTACTTGTATTTTCTTACATTCTGCTTTCCACTGTATCGTATAAGATATGGATCATCATAGTTCTGTTAATTAGTAAAGAGAGAACCATGCCAACACTCCACAGGGTAAATGCTGCGCTGTTAAAAATAACTACTATAGCAACAATGTAGAGAACAGCAGCAACAACCATGCAATTCTTCTCAACGAAAACAATTCAAAAATAGAACAACACTTATAATGTCCACGTAAAAATTAGGTTTAATAAGTGCACTCAGTAGGTAAGCGCTTTCACTTAATAGCTTCATCAGACCTTATAACAAGCTGAGCACAAAACATTTAAAAAGACAGAGCATCCAATCAATTTGCTTTAACTATGACATCACATCCTGACTGATCCTACTACTTTATTACAGAGCCTCTAGTGGATAAACACGATAAAGGCCTTGTATCAAACAAACATAAGAGGCACATTTTGTGTCTTTCGGCTTTTCCCGGTTAGGGGTCGCCACAGCAGAACTCCGGTCTGCTAATGATTGGCAGTTGATTCTTACGTGCCGAGTTGCCGGCCCTGACGCACAATCTTCAATGAAGGCACGCCCCATTCACGTATGCCTCCACACAAAAAACGCTCTAGCTGAGAATCGAACGGGACAACATCTTGCTATGAGGTGACAACGCTACCACAGCATCACCACCACAACATAAGAGGCACATACCATACTATTATAATACAACAAATACTTTAAAATTAGTTTGCTTCCAGACTTAATGCTCAAACATTAATCCATGGTTTTATGCAAGTTTAAAATCAAAAATCAATGACAAGCAAAAGAGGGATCATATTTACATCTAAAGCACGAACTATACATCTATGTTCTGCTTAGTATATGAGCAATGCAAGAGCAGATCACTTCTAAATGAAATCTGCAACTCTTTAAAATAGTAAAAGGTGCATTACAGCCCCATAACTCAAATAAACACTGGATGCAACACATGGAATCTGGTACATCAAATTAAACATTCTAAAGATGTACCAATCTTTCCTAACTTGTCCATAGATCTATAACATAAAATTAAAAACAACTAGTCTATAAACAATACATCTGAGTTAAGCAATGCTTTCCATTACCTCAGCCCGTCATACTCACATAAAATAAAAAATTTTGATGTACCAGAGTCCGTGTGTTGCGTACAGTGTTTATTTGAGCTATGGGGCTGTAAAGCACCTTTTACTATTTAAAAGAGCTGCAGATTTCGTGCTTTAGATGCAAATATGATCCCTCTTTTGCTTGTCATTGATTTTTGATTTTAAACTTGCATAAACCATGGATTAATGTTCGAGCATTTACAATATATAAGTTTGGAAGCAGACTTAAAGTATTTGTTATATTATATTAGTATGTTATGTGCCTCTATTATGTTTGTTTGATATAAGGCTTTTATCCTGTTTAGCTTGTTATAAGGTTTGATGAAGCTATTAAGTGAAAGCGCTTACCTACTGAGTGCACTTATAATGTCCACGTAAAAATCTGGTTTAATAAGTGTTCTATTTTTGAATCGTCTTCATTGAGAAGAATTGCATGGTTGTTCCTGCTGCTGTTCTCTACATTGTTGCTATAGTTCTGTTAATGTTGTCAAATTTTGCCTCCACTCCACAAAACTACATTGATCCATGTATCTATCAATTTTAGCATCACATCTGCCATTCTTCTAGCCAGTATAGACATAAATACTTTATAATCATGATTTAAGATTGAAATGAGCCTATATGAAACTAGATCTGATGAGTTTTTACCCTCTTTAGGTGTTAGTCACCACCAGTTTCTTCCAGGATGTCGGCACACTTCTCTTCCTCTTAAAATGCTTTCAACAAAACCTTCCAGATCGTCATCAGTTTTTTTCCTCCTAGCTTCCAAACTTCCACAGGAATGCCAGCCATTCCTGGGGGCTTTCCTGTATAATGCTTATACATCACCATTTTTAGCTAATCTCCTCCTGTCCTAATTGTTAGTAATTAAGCCTCATCTACCTTTAACCTTGGCATATTTAATTCTTCCATAAACATTTCCATTTGTACCTTTTCTTGATTTCCAAATTTCTCTGCTTTATACAGATTTTCATAACATTTATGAAATATTTCTAGTATCTTTATAGGTTCTCTTGTTATCTTCCTTGTTAGCTTCCTAAGCTTGGAGACAACCCTTTCTAATTCCTTTTGCCTAAGTCATTGTGCTAAAAGTTTGTGCTCTGGAGTTATCAAAATCTTTCTAAACTCATGCATAGTATCAAGGTAATCCCTTCTTTTCTGTTTGGCATTCTGCAACTGTGTAAGTCCCCCACTGTTGCCAGTGGTGAGGATTGAGGTTCCTTGATTACTGTTGCCAATGGTGGGACGATACAGTGTCAAGTCCTAGTTGCCCCAGTAGTATTCCCTATGAAACAGCAATGTGTAGTTCCTGCCATGGGAATCAGTGAGCCTCTAGTAAGTGTGTCTTGTACCAGTGACTGTTGCAAGAACCTTTGTAAAGATGTCTATGGAGAGTGGAAAAATATGCAACTGTACGGGCAGTCTATCATTAAGTATATGCATGATGTTAATCCATCTATAAATGAAACAAATAGAACATTTAAAATTTGTTAATACAATACAAAGAAATGTTTGCATAATATAAAGAGAGGTTCACTGCCAGTAGTCTTACATACTGTACAGTGCACACCTTACAGGTTGTAAACTAACACAAGCTGAACCTATGATGGGAGGACATCACAAATGCGTGAATCTTAGTTGAAAAGAGTCTTAAACTGAATGTGTTAAGCTAGGGCTAATTAATAGGAAGTGGTGAATCTAATCTGGGCAGGAAGGCAGCATTATCTCAGGCCATATAAACCGAGGCAATGGAGGCTTATGATTATGGTTGGGGTGACTATGGTGATAGGAAGTAAAAGGTACATTTTGGCCTTGAGAAGCATCATCATTTTAGTGTTGTTATTGAAACTGATGCAAGTATGGAAAAATAAAATAAACTCATGAATCTTAAGTGCTTTTACCTAACTACCAGTAAGCAGGTGAAGCTTGATCAGATCAGTTTAATACAGTGCAATGGCATTAAATGCATTCAGGCAGACCTTTATCACCAACCTATTAGACTCAATAATGCTTGCTCCTTTGAAATATCAAACACTGTAATGGCCAAGCAATAAATAGCACTGATAGTATTGGGACTGATGGCCAGGCTACTGGTACTACTCTTGACAGAAATATCAACTCCCAAGACAAAAGCGATCAACTATGTACCACACTAAGTAAGATTTTTCCTTTGGGTTCCAGAGTAGCCCCTCCAGAGAACTCCACAAAAGAGAGAAGAAAGAAGAATGTGATGTCACCACTGCTACCAATATGAGATGGTCACCAGTATGTGTCATCCCCACGCTGAGCCATTAATCACGGAGACGGAATCCTCACCACTGACACTGGAGAGCGATGTTCACTTCGAATACAAATGGATACACAGTGTTTCCAGATGCAGACCTCTCTGCATGAAGTACAATTTCCCTTAAGAGCACACAGGGAACATACTCAGCCTGGGGTCTGGATATCTCTATATCTGTCTCCCTCCAGGTCCCGAATAAGACTCCCTGCTGGTGCAGCCATAAGGTTAGGTCCTCAGCTGACTGTCCAAGCTAAGCCCTCCACACACATACTCTTTTTTTTTTTTTAATATTTAATTTTTCACACACACCTGTAAAAGGCTGGCACAGATTATCAACTCTTCCCAGGCTATAAGGTAGATTCACTGCCACCAGCCACTTACTATAAGGCTCTTACAAAGGGTATCCAATTCTACTGTGTAATATTAATATTAATACTAATACAAATGGTAGTACTTCACCAAGATGGCTAGGCCTTCTAGCCCACACAGTGTCACAAATAAATATAAATACTCTCAATGGTTAAATACTTTCTACAAGGACCAGCCACAATAAAAGTTTAAATATATTTAATAATAAATAAGAAAATAGCATGAAAATGTATATTTACAGTAAACCACACAGAAACAGTGAAATTAACACTGATGAACAGACTCATACCAATAAAGAAAAACACACTCTGAACTAAGCTTCACTATATTCCTGACTGAATCTAAGAGAAATTTCATATTCCCTAATTAAATTACTTACTACTGCAAGGCAAGTTTCTATGGGTGAGAGTCTTTCTAGTCAGGCTTCGCATACAGAATACTGTATACTCTAAGATTTCTCTTTACAATGATTAAAATATAATTTCCAAGAGGACTGACAGAATGACCTCATCTGGTCACCTGACTCTTGGTTTTCACAGTATTCCCCTTTGAAGCTGAGACAGAAATGTAGTACAGACTACCCAATACACATCCAAATGTTAATGGCAGTGCCTGGGGCCTCCCCTCTTTTGACGGAGCTAATGAACAAAGGCTGTGTGCCAGACCCAGCATCGTCGGTCCCATTCAGCACTGTGGTGTGCCATTTTAATGGTTTAACAGCTCATTTACACTTTCCCTTATTTTTCTTAAAGTTAACCTTTGCTGTGCCAGTATCCTCTATTAAAACATATACATTTAATTCAGTTACAATAATACATATGCAGTTCTTTTCATTTCAGCAGTGTGCACTGTTGATACATTTTAACACAAGCAAACCTCACAAATACATTTTTTAGAACAAGCATCTATACAAATTAGTTTGATATACAAATAACATACAGGTCTAGTACATTTGGAACACAAGCATCTCTTAGATTCATAGGTGTTTACTAGGCTAACGAACACAAGGGCCTTTTTTAAGCTTAGGCATGCATCATAAATCTGACAAATTCTGGCACCCTTGATAATGGAAACAGGGCTTGGGAGATGAAAACATTTACAAGCAAGGGCCTGGGAGATTAACCATTTACAGACTGCCTGTGTACATTAGAGACAAAGGTGCCAAACCAGGGATGAATTTTCTGTTCCTCCTCCAGTTGTCCAGGTTCCACTTAAATTGGTTTAGGGAGTAACTCTGCTTTACATGGATGGGAAGCCTGTTCCAGGGAAGGGATGCTTTCTAGGATACATACGTGTCTCTCCAGCAGGTCCTATTTATATCACATTCAAGGTTTAAGTCTTTAGAATGGGTAATTCTGCTACTGTTTGTTTTGTGGATTTGCAGGAAGTCCACCAGGGTGGGACTGACAATATCTTGAATGATGGGCACAGATCTCACCTCAACAGCCTGTAGGAGACAGAATACAAGGATGGGGCCTTGAAGTGGTCTACACAGGAAATGTCACTTCTTCACTGTATCTTTTTAGTGAAGAACCTCTGTGAACGTTCCAGCTGTTGGATATGCCTGGTTAGGTTCATACCAAAGAGGGCATTGATAGGTCTGATGAATGTGAAATATAGTAGAACAATGACTTCCTTGGACCTAGATGTCATACCCTTGTTTATACATTGCACAACATAGAATAGAATAATTTCCTCACTACTCTAGACACACAATGGCCAAAGGCTAGATCACTGTCTGTGTGTCCCTAAGTCCCTGACTGCTAGGTCATCTCTTAGGGGTGTGTTGTCAAAGGATACTATTAGGTATTTCTTTGCATTTAGTTTTAATCTATGGTTCTGACACCAGTTAATTGTATGTCAGCCCTTACTGGAGAACATTAGTGTTGGTGGGGGACTCGATCCCTGAGAGAATCCTTGTGTGACTGTCATCTTTTGTAGAGGTGGATTCCGCCATTCTAATTTTCTGTGTCTTGCCTTTGAGCCAGCTGGCTAGCTTTCAGGTGACATGAGGGTTTATACCTAACCTTTTATAGTTTGACAACAATATCTGAGTCGGGTATTGTTTCAAATGCCTGGGCCAGGTCAAAGTAGGCAGTACGAACCATTTTGCTGTCATCCATTGTTTTGGTGACCTTTCATAGCCTGGTGTGTAACGTACACCAGAAATCCTAGCATCCTGGGAGGCAGAGGTTGTTGGATTAAATCAGTGTGTGAGAGACCACACTTCCTGGAAAAGGGGAAAAGAAGTAATCCCCCAAGGAATCAAAGAAATCCATCAGTTGAGTTGACATGATCTGCCCTTGACACAACCAGATTGGGTTGGGTCCAGTGTTTGGAAGTTTCCTATGGCCTTATTGATCATTTCCATGACAATTTTTTCTAAGACTTTGCATATGAGACTAGTGAGACTTATGGGTCTGTAGTTTCCAGGGTCTGTAGATGGTCCACCTTTGTGCAGAGGGATGACTGTTGCTGTTTTCCTTTCATGAGGCATGATGCCTATTTGCAGGCTACATTTATACAGCACTCGCAGACAGCCTGATAGATGTTTCATGCTATGTAGAAGATATTCTGGGATACTGTCTGGGCCCATTCACTGAGTGTTCCTGGCATTAGAGAGAACATTAAAAACCTGTTACATAGTGGCAGTGGGGGGTGATATTTAATGGTATTTCCTCAGGGAAGGTTGAGGGGGGAGAGTGGGGTAAAGTTGGAGTTGAAATCTTTGGTCAAGTAGGTTTACTATATCTTCTGGATTGGTATAGGTGGCACCATTTATAATGAGCTCTGCACAAAATGGTATATTGCCTTTGCGGTTGTGGACATAGGTAAAGGATGTCTTGTGGTTGTCCTTGGCCTACGAGGCCAACATTGGCTTTGGCAGACTTTATTTGCCCTCTGAGTTGTTCGTGTAGTTTGAACAAGCTTTTATCCTGCTGGGTGCTGTACCTCCTAATTTTTGCTATGATTGTATTCCTTCTGTTATACAGCCTGTTGATGTTGTGATCCTACCAGGGTGGCTTGTTTTTTGAGTTAGTTCTGTACTATTAACATGCTTTATATAGGGTTTCTGTGAACAGTTCCATGTAGGCTGCAGTGTTCTCAGGATTTATGGATGTTTAAAATTTTGCCAGGTTATCACTTAATAGCAGAAAGTTAGCCTTAGAGTAGTTTCTGAATAGTCCAGTTTTGACTGGGGTTTCAGGTTTTATTTTTACTTCAAAGGAGACCATTTTGTGGTCTGACCTTACCAGAGAAGACATTACACTAGGAGATGTGCAGCACTTTCCCATATTAGTGAGGACAAGATCCACTGTGTTTGCACCTCTGGTTGGTGTACTCTGGTCAAGGGAGACCGTGTTTACAAAATCCAGAACTCTCCATGCCTGTATGCTTGGTGTCATATATGATTCCTACTTAATAGTGGGGTAATTAAAGTCACTCATGAATATGATTTTGGGATGGATGATGAGTGTTTCTACTAAGGTTAAATGCATGTTATTGGTTTCTTGGTTCATAGAGGGGGCCCTATAGCTTGCAAATTAGTGGCATTGGATCTGCCTATGGTGATTTGAACATGGAGAAGCTCAAGTTCTTTATCCTGTATGACCAGCCTTGAGGTGCATTTATTTTTGATGCAGATCAAGACACCTCCACCTTTAGTTCTTCTGTGTAGTAGCTGCTCTAAATGTGTGGAAGGCATTATAGCTTTGCACTACTGACTTGCTGTCTGCAGCTCTAAACCATGTCTCAGTGACTGCACAGATATCCACATTATCTCATGTAAATAGAGCTTGTAGGGAACAGATTTTTTTTTTCTTTTTTAAGACTCCTGGCAGTAACACCATTAGGTTTTCTTACTTTTGATGTACTATGTCAGAAGTACTTTGAATATGGCATTGCCTTAAAGGGGACTATGGAGGAGAACAATATTTTAGCTAATATTCAGAATCCTAGAGGGGAGAGTTGCAGACCATCTGCTTCCATGCTGGCAGATATTACACCACCTTAGAATGACACCAGAAACTAAGCTAATTATTAAAGTCAATCATCTTCTGTTTGTATTGTGACATCATCATTGGAGAAGTAGAATGCTGCTCATTGCTAGGCTCATACCAGCTGGGACACTAAAACCTTGCTTATCTCTTGATTGTCTGAAAAAGGTTAGAGAAATTAATAACAAGTCAGATACGGTACTTGTCAGCACTGATGTGGAAGTGCTTTACACAGCACTTCCACATGAGTACTGCACTCGGACAGTAAAATAATTCATGGGCTTCAAGACATCCGCCAACCACAAGGAAATAAGATGTCATAGGTGATCTTCTAGCCACAGTACTTAAAAATGACTTTCATTTTAATCAGAGATGGTACAAACAAACAAGGGGAAGAGCAATGGACCCAGGCCTGGCAAATATAGCCTTTGCCAAGTGGGAAGGAAATTCCATCTACAGCTCTTAAGTATTTCCCATTTATGAATTATTATTGTTTAATTTATGATATTTTCATCTCATTGAGCAGCTCCATGGAAAAAAAATGAATTCTTTGACTTACAAAGATGATTTCACTAACCACTACAGCTTTGAAAACATAGACTTTCTTGATCTCACCATTAACAAAAAAGAAAGCAATACAGTGTAAAAGAATGACCTGTTTACAAAACACAAAACCCACACAGATCAACCTGTTGCCACATGCAAACAGTAGGCACCCCAAAATCACAAAGAAAACTGTTATAAAGTCACAAGAAATGGACAGCGCAGTGGTGCAGTGGTAGCATTGCTGCCTTACAGCAAAAGGTTCTCTGGTTCGATTCTTGACTGGAGAGCCTTCTGTGCGGAGTCTGCATGTTCTCCCTGCGTTCATGTAGGTTTTCCCTGGGTACTCTGTGGTTTCCTCCCATGTTACAAAGACATACGTCTGGAGTGTTTCTCTAAATTATTTTAATAATCCACTAACTAGACATGCTCTCCACTGTGGAAACTTTGAGAAAATTGTGTTTCACACAGTGGATGAAGTAAGATCTGGCCCACTTTAAGGCAACACAGGAGATATACTTGAGAAGATGGAACTCTGGTGGCAAATTCGACTAAAAATTTAGTGTCACACATGACTGAACATAAACTGTTCCATCAAATCTGTACTTCAACTTGGAAAAGTGGACCATAACAACTTTTCTAACATTTAGATATCTTTTGTTTTATATTCCTTCATTATATTTTCAATTAGCGTTATATTCACATTGGTTGACTATTACAGGATCATTTAGTAAAAGTTAATATCATTGGTTTAGAAGCCCTTTTAAATTTGTATGTAACACTGCCTTCTTAAACATAGTTCTCTCATTTCAAATTCCAATGCATTTGTCAGCAATAATGTTACTGTAAGCATAAGTGTTAGAACTTTCCTAAATTAAGTTATTCAAGATTTTAATCCTGGTTTACTTGCAGTCATTGTTTAATGCTGCTAAATCTACTGATTTTTGCGGGGTCCCACAATTAAGTGTATCGTATATGTATATTTATTATTTAGTGGAGTTAACCATGCAAATATACTTAAGGCTGTTGTACTGTTCTACATTGGTCTTTTGAAGCCTGACTTATTAGTAGTTAGGCAAAAATGCTTTAGACTCCTGAGTTTATTATTTTGTTCTTTTTCCTCACTTGCATCTGTTTCAATAAGAGCAGTAAACTGATGTTTCTTAAGGCCAAAATGTACCTTTTACTAAATGTCAGTATGGACACCCAACTATAATCATATATCTAAGTTTATGTAATAAACCGTCCCAGCTTCATTTCATAGGTTGGTATTAGGCTAACTGCACTTGTGGGCTATTTTAATCCTAGCCAATTACCCCATATAAGAATCAAGCCCTCTACCTTCTGTCTGCAAGATAAACACCTTAACCATTATGCCAACCTCCCACCAGTTAATGTGGCCTAAGACAATACTGCTTTCCTGTCCTGATTAGATACACCACTTCCTATTAATTAGTCCCAGCTTCACACATTCAGTTTAAATCTCTTTTCAAAAAATATTCACACATTGTGATGTCCTCCAATCCTAGGCTCAGCTTGTGTTAGTTTACAACCAGTGATATCTGCACTGTTTTAGTATGTAATCATTATATTATACCAAATGTTTCTTTGTATTGTATTAACAATCTATAAATTATTTTCTACTCATTTCAGTTACAGATGGGTTAATATCTTGTTTATACTTAATGATCAATTAAATCAGTATGCTACCAAGGACTAGACAGTCCATAGACTTGCATATTTTTCCACTCTCCCTAGACATCTCTGCAAACCTTTTTTGCAACAGGTACTGGTACAAGAGACACTTACTGGAGGCACACTGACTCCATTACATTACAACTGTGGCATCTAGGACTTAAGACACATGTTATTGACAACCTCTTATAATGTACCTGTTTTGACAACATTTAGATGGAACAAACTGAAATAGCAGTCTGTTATCTGTCTCTCCTCATTTAACCCTGTTTGGTTCACTGTCAAAGAATGCTGCACTTTATCTTAGGCCTTGCACATAGAGAGCCATTTCTTGTCTCTCTGAACACATTTATACTTAATATATCTCTAGAAATTTGAATTTTTGTCATGGAAAGGGTGGCATGCTGCCTGACATAAAGAATATGCGGTAGGTGCTCCCAGTCACAGGTTCAGCCAGATTATCCTGACTAGCTGCACTTATGATTAATACAGTATATTACTTTAGAATTTTAATTTGACTGGTTGTCACATGTATATTTTTTATTTTTATTTTTTTTTATTATTTATTAATACTCATTGCCCCATCTAAACATACAAATGGCATCTACTTATCACATCACAGATACAATGTTGTACAATATTTTTATCAAACAGGCACTAGCCACATAGGGTAGGACTACAGCACATAAGCTATAACCTGTAAGCTACCAAAAGGAGTAGATAAACAGAGCAGGTATGAATGGTGAGACCTATCCTATTATAGCTTGGGCCTGTGACATACATTTATGACCCCAGCTCTAGTTAATTGACAATGATCTCTATGTTAAAGCAGATAAATACTGCATATTATGTAAACTGGATTTAGGTCTTATAAAGCTCGTCTATTTGATTTACTTTCTGGATGCTGTTCATTTCATTTTTTTTTTATTTATTATATACAAAATGTGATGGTAGACTGAACAGTATAAAAATGATTTACAACTCATTTGTAAGTACAGTGTAAGTACAGTGTAAATACTGTTTATCATTTTTGTTGCTTCTGCTGTAGAGTCATGTTTGCATATTACGTGTTTGAACCACTAAAGTGTTTCATGTTCTGACTATAATACAAAAGCAGGAGTACCTGAAAAGTGTGTGCTCAGCTATGATGGATACACAAATGTAGCATGTCATTGGGTCCTGTCTGAGTCTACACATTTCACAGTGATTATATATTTTTGTTTTAGTTTAAATAAATTTAGTTTAATTTAGTTTAAACAAAAAGAGTAAAGACAACCAAAAATCCATGGATAACCTCTGACTGGATCAGCCTCATGAAACAGACACAGCATGGAATATCTGGAAACACCCAGCAAAATCTCCAAACATTTAAAATGCTACATAAGAGTAACCAAACTAGTCAAAAATTTTAAAAAATCCTACTGCTCTAACCATCAGCTACAGCACAAACATAACCCCAAAAAATTCTGGCATGCCATATCTACCCACCTCAACCCAGGAATAAACAGGGACAACCCCCCTTCTCCCAACAGCCCCCCCCCCATCTCATATAGCAGAGGAATTTAACAAATACTCCAAAAAAATCCATAGCCAACCTACTCGGCACAAAAACTAACTCAGGGCACTCCCATCCAAACTTAAACACTAGCTACATTAACTGTACACCACTTAAAACAGACCAAGCCTATAACTACACAAATAACCAACCAACTAGCCCCATTTCCCCTTTCTCCCTCCAATCTGTACCCACCTCAAAAATAAAAAAAAATACTGGTCAAACTAAAACGTTGCTCCACATCAGCCGACAAACTCCAGGCCCAATATTTAAAACTCACTGCAGACTCAATTACATACCCAATTAGCATCCTTATAAACAGGTCACTCTCTGAAGCCTTGGTCCCCATAATATGGAAATGGTCAAGCATAACACCAATGCAGAAAGGAGGCAGCTCCACAGAAATATCTAGTTTTTGCTCAGTATTAATACTATCCCCTCTATCTAAAAAAAAATTAAAGCTGCATCCACCAACAGTCAGTGAAGTACATACTACAAAACAACCTGCTCAGTTCAACTTAGCATGGCTTCTGGCCAGGCCATAGCATATCCACTGCACTTTTATCCTTTATAAATACTAAGATCCAAAAAATACCAGAAATCCAAGGCCCCTTTAAGGAATCTAACAACTGATTGACAACACCTGTTTTCAATTAATGTGTTACCTATGGTTATATAAAAGGGTTTGGCTTCAGCAAATGCTTTTGTACTCACTTGAAAAAGCTCAGGATTATCCTGAGTGAAAGCGCTTGTGTTTATTTCTTCTTGGACCTACTTGAATAAAAGATTTTCGCATTTCACATCAGCTTTTGTTTTTTGTTCCTGGTGGCTGTGGAGTCGTGTTACTTGGATTTCTGGCATTTTTTGGATCTTAGTTGCTGTTTCTTTGCCATGGCTACGGAGCAAGAAAGCTTCAACCCTGCAGTTACTCCTGAACTTTTGCAGGGTAATGTAAAGGATATGCCTGTTAGTCGCGCCGAGTTCAACCAAGTCTTGGTTGCACTGAAGGAAATAACAAACTTGTTGAAATCAACAGAGGCAGGTTCACTGAACACTGCCTGTAACCAGCTACACACACCCAAACCAACGGACAATGTGCTTTCAGTTTTAAGGGAATCGGAAAGTGGTAAAGACACTCTTTCACCTCCCCACGAGTTACAAACGCTGGGCCACCTCATGCTAATAACAGTCAATGTCTAGGCACGCTTAATAGAGTGGACATGGGTGCACGCTCTAAAACAAATGGATTAAACGCTGTCAGGAAGGAAAGCAAAAACAAGGATGTGGTTTTTTCAAAATGGGCTGACCAACGTTTCACATTCAGCAAAGGTACTGTTAATTCTAATAATATTTCTAATTTTGAACAGGACATGGAAGTGTTCAAAGATAAACTGTATGCTTTAAGAAGCACACACTTGGAAATTGACTATTTAAATGAATGTGTTAGGGTAAAGCGTATCCCTAAAGGCTTACGCTTTTTCAAATTCCCTAACAATGTGCAACAGGGAACAAGTTACTACAACAAATTATGTGATATTTTTGATAAAGCTGGACTTGAAATGCTCATCTTAATGATTTGTGAATACCAGGTCAAGGCACAAGCCCTTTTAAATGATTTGGATATGTTAAACAATAAGTTAACTAATGATGCTGATTTTAATGCTTTTAAGCTGGAATATGACAATTTATTTAATAATGTTGATTTATTTTGTGATAAAATACTCAATAGGAAGTTAAGGAAACTGGAAAGAGATCTACTAGAGTATAGGGATGGGGTAGCATACCCAGCCCCCAACCGACACAGCAGGGGGGCTTCTTTCAACAATACCAGCACTGCTATGATTGATAGGGGTGATGATATCCAAGGGGAGATAGAGGAACCATTAAGGAGAAGTGAGAGGTTAGCGGAAAAAGGTAGAAGGGCTAACACTAACCAGGATTTTCAGCGGAACCCCGGCAGGACCGGGGTTTGGGGGCAGAAACAAGTACCCAGGACATGGATCCCCAGGCACTGAATGACATCCACACTACTGAAGACTTTAGATTTGCAAAGGATTTTGTCTTTAATTTTAATTCTAATCCTGACCCTGACACAATCACCAACAATATAGCAGTGCTAGAAGGGAACTGTACTAAACTAAACAAAGATAATTTCACAATATATAACTACACAGATTTAGATCTGGAAGAATGTGCATTTGATGTTTTCACCCGGGGCTTACAATTTGTTCCCCACAAACCAGTGAACTTGACTCAAGCACTTGTAGAATTGAAACTTTTCACTAGAAGTCTGAACCTTACTCAAATCTTTAAAGGGCAAAAAATGGATGACACATGCTTAACACGCAGTAGTTTGATCAACCCCCCTCTCCACCCAATTATCCTGTTTTTTGAAAAGTTGGTTGAAAACGAGTTTAGAAAATTATCTAAAGACAAACAGTCTTTTTCTGGATGTAACTTATCCATTCAAGAAACTGAATTCATCAATTATCTCAAAAATGAGAATGTCAGGATCATGAAGCCGGACAAGGGTGGAGGGGTAGTGCTCATGTTTGCCAGTGAATATGAAGCACACATTTTTTCCATGCTCCAGGACAACGAACAATATGACACGGTATCCCGAAACGAAGTCAACATTGCTTTTGCTCAAATCAACTACTATCTTAAAGATCTTCTACTACAGCAGGTAATAAATGAGAGGGTGTATAACTATCTGCATGTAGAAAAACCCAGGATACCGGTCATGTTCGGGATTCCCAAAATCCATAAGGGAATTCACCCTTTAAGGTTCAGACCTATAGTATCAGGTGCGGGAGGTGTTACTGAGCCAATTGGAAAATTCATCGATCACATAACCAAGGCTTTTATGCCCCTTCTCAGCCATGTTTGCAAGGATTCTTGGCACTTCCTCCGTGATATTCCTGTTTCCTGCTATTCGCCTGATTTGATTTTGATCACCATAGACATTAAGGACCTCTTTTCGAGGATTCCTCACCAAGAAGGTCTTGAGTGGTTTACAGAATTTCTCAGTAAAGAAACCAGCCTCAGCAACAAGTTCACCAACTTATTAACAGACTTGATGGAGATGGTCCTGATGAACAACTTCATTTTTTTCAATGGCAAACTGTTCAGGCAACGTAAAGGGGTCGCCATGGGGGCATCCTGTGCCTCATTTTATGCCAACGTGGTGTTGCATAAATGGGAACACACATTTGTTTTGACGCACCCCTGGCAGCAACACATTGTTTTTTATAGACGCTACCTGGACGACATTTGCATCCTCTGGGAGGCTCAGAATGTGAGTTCAAAGAATTCTTTCAACACATCAACACCTCGACTGGTTTTCTACAATTTACATACACTGCTAGCCCTCAGGAGCTCCATTACTTGGACATTACCTTGTTCAAGGACTTCAACCAGAACACATTTCAGTCCAAATTATACCGCAAACCCACCTTTTCTAACTCATTGTTACACTTTGATAGTGCGCATCCCCTAGATCAGAAAAGGGGAATCATTAAAGGGCAACTCATAAGAGCGAGCAGAATCTGTAGCACTGATGAGGACTTTGAGATTGAAGTTAAAACCTTGCGAGCCTTATTCCTGGAAAGAGGATATCCCCTATAAATGTTTATGGGGTTAGCCGATGAGATCAAAGTATTGAGGAAATCTTTATACACACCTATTCTGGGAAAAGGACCAGAGTTGGCAATCCCTTCAACTTCCAGAGTATCCAACCACCCTACAAACAGTTTTATATACACCTACTCATCTAGTTCTAAAGAAATGGAGGAAACTGTCAGAAACTACTGGCCGGTTCTAGCCTTTTATGAAGATTTCAAGGACCTTTTACCCCCCAGACCTAGTTTTGTTAGAAAAAGAGGCATTAACTTCAAAGAAATCTTTGAAAGGAAACTGGATAGCAAAAAGAAGATGAAACAATCCAAGAAGGGCACTTACAAATGTGGCTCTTGTAGCCAATGTCATGCTTTAATGAACTTCAAATCCGTGTACATTCCATCTAGGAGGTTCAGGATAAAACCAACTGGTTCCTACTCTTGTGGAAGCAAAGGGGTGGTATACCTGGGTATTTGTACTACGTGTTCGAGTTTCTACGTGGGGAAGACTGAAAGAGAATTCAGGAGACGGATCTACGAACACTTATATGATAAGGCTAAACAGAAAGCAACTAATGCCTTTTACAAGCATTCCCTTTTTTGCCCGGGTAGTATCATCAAATTCTTTGTTTTAGAACAAGTGGAACCGGATCTCAGGGGTGGTGACTGGGAATCCACCCTCAAGTACCGTGAGCTAGTATGGCAATTAAGGTTAGATGCAGGGAGACCACCTGGATTGAATGGGACTATTAGTATTAAACCCATTTTAAAGCTTAGAAGGGCACGATTATAGTTATTCCACTGTAACTAATTAGTTCTGTTGTCGCATGTTTCCTAATATTATGCCTTTCTTTCACTACCACTTGGTATGTGCGCATTTTATTATAACACATGACTTAGGGACTCAAGATTCACTATTTTCCCTCTCCTTAACTCCCATGCCTTTTTCTTTGGTATGACAACCTGACACTTGGTCTAGGGTGTCCTTTTTGATGTGAACTATGAAAAAGAATCAAGATCCCTATTACAAACTAACACTATATGCTCCCTCACACTTCTAACAGAATTTTACCTTCCAGGTTCATCAAAACTCATGGATTTCCAACGTTTCCAATAGCAGCTTTTTAAAACATTTTAACTTTGATTTTATTAAATTTGAAACAGTGTTTTTAATGTTCTGTAATTTTACAAGCATAATCCAGCTGTCAAACATATATATACTTTCAATAATACAAGCTTTTATCTCATGTTTCATTTAATGCAAAGCCCCTTTAAGGAATCTAACAACTGATTGACAACACCTGTTTTCAATTAATGTGTTACCTATGGTTATATAAAGGGTTTGGCTTCAGCAAATGCTTTTGTACTCACTTGAAAAAGCTCAGGATTATCCTGAGTGAAAGCGCTTGTGTTTATTTCTTCTTGGACCTACTTGAATAAAAGATTTTCGCATTTCACATCAGCTTTTGTCCTTTATCATGGCCCTGTTAATAGTATTTATAAAGGATACCGTATATCCATAGTTTTCCTGGACATCTCAAAAGCTTTCAGCACAGTTTCACACCCATTGCTTCTAGAAACATTCTCTGCTACCACATATCAGTGGTTTCAGAGCTGTCTATATGACTAGAAGCAAGCAGTAAAATGGTCTAACCAACTTTCTCCTTTCCTATTTATTCCTACAGGTGTTCCCCAAGGTTCTATCCTAGGTCCCTTACTGTTTAACATATTCACCAATAACTGACACACTGCCTCCTCCCCAGGAACAATAGTCCATTATGCAGATGACTCAGACTTAATCTATACATCTCTTACTCTCCTTGAACTACAAAAGAAAACCCAACAATCTTCCACAGCAATTGAATCCTGGCTCACAAAGACCCAACTTTTTCTAAAGCCAAAAGAAAACAAACTCATACCCCCCAATTTACGAAGCCCTTATAGCGTGCAGGATTAGTGTAAGAGCTATTTTCGGCAATATGGCCGACGTGCGATCCAGGAACGAGTTCCCAGGATGTGCACGTGATCTCTTAGGCTAATCCTGCATGGACCGAGCTGTATGCAAATTACCCTCATTTGCAGGTGAAAACTATGCAAATGAGGGTAATCTGCAATCCAGGAAGCAGGCAGCCGTCAGTGCGGGACAAGTGCAGTCTGCAGAAATGTACTCTGTTAGTAACAGAGTAGAATTCTGCAAACTACAAAACGGAGCTATGACAGCTCTAAATAAAGGCTGCATATCATTGATGAAGTGTGCCAGTGGCCAAGTAGAAGGCCATTGGCATTGCAAAATGTAAAAAAAAGAAATTAAAAAAAACTTAATTTTTTTTCGCCGATCTTGCCTGTTTAAGCATAAAGTAGAGGTGCGCAAATGGGATCGGGGGAAAATAACAAAACAAACCTAAAATAAGCATTCTAACTAAAAGCAGTATTTAGCAATGCAAGTCAATGTCAGTCCTAAGACAACCTGGCTAGTGAGCAATGGTTGCTATGGGGGAGGCTCAGTGTGGGGCATGTAACTATGTATTAGCAGGCAATCCTATGCAAATGAGGGGAAGGATAGTGAATCCCAGATTTCCCCAGAGTGTGAGGCAGGTCCCAAGAGTGTAAGAGTAGAAATAGCTGGGTGCAATACTAGGATGTAGGTGACATCATGGGGGGGGGGGTGTCAGGAATACTGTAAGTGGATTGGAGCCCTGTGGCATGGGACTGCTCCTAGCTTAGCTCAGCTAAGCTAGAGGTGTGTCCAAACTGCCTAGCACTCCTTACAAAGTATAAGTGGGTGTGTGCACCGCACACCACAAAAAGAAAAAGGAAGTTAAACCAGGAAATAGCAGCTCTGTGCACATTTGAGCACTTTCTTTGCGCGGTGCGCACACAGGCTTAAACAGGGAGGTAATGGGAAGGGAAAACAGCAGTAGGAAGGTAATCAAGGAGAACTAGCTGAGCTGCCAGGTGAAATGTATCATAATCAGCAAATTACACGGGCAGCAGCCCAGCCCAGCCCAGCCCAGAACACCACTATAAACCAAGAAAACACCTTCCCCCCCTGTTTTTTCCACACTAAACACCACTGGTGTATACAAGCGGGAAATAGAAGGGCTGCAGCAGGCAACATAGAACAACATGTGCAAGAGGCTGATGGTGGTGAGGATGTGAATGCTGCCAAACAACCTACAGTGAGGAGACGGAGAAGAGTGTACAGACCCAGGGTAACCTACCAGGAGCTACATGAGCTGGAGATAGTGGAGTGCTATAGGGTGGACAGAGACCTCCTACAGCAAATTGTTGAGCTGTGCAGGCCACACCTGACACCACACTGGCTAAGGGGAACCCATCCCAGTGGATACCAAGGTATGTGTAGGCCTAGGTATACTAGCCACAGGTACCTCCCAAACCACAACTGGGGATGTCATGGGCTTCTCACAGGCTTCAGCATCCAGAGTATTCCACCAGTTCCTGGATGCCATGTCAACACATGCCAGTGAGCACATAAATTTCCTCAACACATGTGAGGTGTTGACCAGCAATATGCGTCTCTTCCACCAAATAGAAAACTACCCTGGGGTAGTGGGTGCATAGACTGCACGCACTTATGCATCAAAGCACAACCTGGTGAGCAGGGTAAGGCCTACATCAATCATAGGGGCATACCCTCCATCAACTGCCAGGTTGTATGTGATGCCCAGGGCATTATACTGAATGTGTGTGCTGGCTGCCCTGGAAGCTATGATGATTCACACATATGGCAACTGATGCAGCAGATATCCCCTACAGTCACCTAGTGGGGGATGCTGGGTACCCACTGGAGCCATGGCTGATGACACACACATCAGAAATGCACACACCTGAACAACAACGCCATAATGAGGCACACACACACAGGCCAAACATATAATAGACCATGTGTTTGGGATGCTCAGGTCACGGTTCCAGTGTCTGGACACATCTAGTGGAACCCAACAGTATTCACCAGCTACATGTACCCAAATTGTTATGATATGTGCTATGCTGCACAATATGGTCCTGCAGAAACAGCTGCAGCAGGAACAGCATGGGGCAAGGCCACACAGCCCTCCATCAATGCTAAGGCCTGTACAAGCACAGAGTGACTCGGAGGAAGAACCTGAGCCTGCCTCAGTAGGCAGAAGGGGGCGTGCCCAGTATGTCCTGGTCTTGGCAAAGAGGCAACGCATAGCATATGCACTGACACAGTAGGGGCCCAGGGAATAGCACCTCTGTCTGACTCGCACAGAGAGTAAAAGGTATGCCAAACATGACACTACCTGTGCCCAACCATGTGTAGGGCGTATACTATGTGCATCCAACATAGGCAGCCCTCCAGCACCATCCTCAAGTCCAGCACACTCTCAAGGTAAGTCAATCAACCTACAATTGCCAAATGGAGTAGAATGTGTTTTTACCTGTAGCTAATGGTATGGATGTGAACATGCAAGGGAATTGGGTGGCCGAATGTCAAGGCAGCAGACAGTAGACACCCATAGTGGCATCATGACATCTGTAACACATACTGGAGTCACCATAGTAGCCAGTACTACACAGGGTGACAAAACCCACTGCAGGAAATGGCCTGAGTGATATGGGTGTCCATAAGAGCCACACATGCCAGTCAGGAAGGTTCACATACCCAACAACAGTCTCAGCCAGCAGGATAGGTGAAGACTAACACAAACAAATGCTGTACTATGGTTTCTGAATGTGCCCTGTGGGTAACCTCTCCCCCAGGCCTACACAGACAGACCACAGCAGGCCAGGCAGTCGGATGTAAGTTGTGAAGGCTAGGAAGTCAGAAACTAATATGTAGGTAAACAAAGCTAGGATCTGTAGTACACTGGTAAGCCTCCAGCCAGCAGGATAGGTAAGACTACAGACTGAAATGGAGTACCTGACATACCAGTACAGTCCTAGTAAATGTGTACAAGTGTCAGGTGCACCCCCCCTATCCAACATACACTTATAGTAACAGTCAGGTGTGCACCCCCCAGTCCTGTGTAGAACAGTAGAAACAGTTGGGTGTCCCCCCACTATGCAGAAATGTAACAACAGTCGATGGCAAATGACCGATGGATACCCTGCAGACACAGCATGTTACCGGTTGGTGTACAACACAAAGGACAGCACCGCAGTACAAACTACCTGGACATGATCCGCACATGCAACACAGATGGCCATACTGGGCATGCTCACACACTTAGAGGAATGAAGGAAATGTCAGTCAACAACATACTGAGAGGTCACAATGGGCATGCTCACACACTTAAACACATGAAGGCGATGTCTGCAAACACCAGTGGACCAGACATATCTGGTAGTCGCAAACACATGAAGGCCATTTCTGCAAACACCAGTGGACCAGATATATCTGGAAGTCGCAGTTCAGTGTGGACACGTCAGTATGCACTGCTCCTGCCTTTCACACACAGTGGATAGGAATACAAACAAATATGTAAGGATAACACACTATAAGCCACAGGTACACGGACATAGAAATATGGAAGAGGGTGGCCGTGACAAGGAGCCATGTGGGCCTGTCCCAACCGGCACACAGCCAAAGGGCCCCCAACACATGAGGTGCGGATGTAACCCACTGTGGATACAAGCCACTAATACCTGTCAGCATGACAGACTATGTGGTGCACGTGCCAGCTGTGCAGCAAGACAGTACAAGGAAGTAGTCATCTAGTAGCTGTATACACGTACCTGTGAAATATGATGCCGTGTGTGCCCGCATGTGAGTCCCTACATGAATGGTGTATGGCCCATGCACACACTGACCTCCCCATAGCAGTAGTATGACAAGCCTGCTGAGGTCATCCAATGTGAATTACACCTTTGGGAGAGCTATAGCTCAGTAAAATGCATGGCGCATCCCATAACTGCATACTGCTGTAGTGACAGAGTAGTTAGGTAGTAGTACTAACCCCAGACTTGTCAATTGTGTGAGTGTGTGTTTGTGTGTGTGCCTGTCTGTCTCTGAATGTGTAGAGAGAAATGCTTGTTAGGCTACTCACACTCCGTACAATACATATATTCAACTTTGCCAAGGCTGCTGATGTCACTCACCTAGAAATACACCTCTGGAAAAATAATAGCCCAGTAATTGATGTAGCACATTCTGTAACTGCATACTGCTGTAGTGTGATAAACTAGTTAGGTAGGTGTTCGAACCCCAGACCTGGCAACTGTGTGTTTGTGTGTGAATCTGTGTGTGTGTCTGACTGTGTAAAGAGCAATTCTTTTTAGGCTACTCACATTCAGTACAATACAAATGCTCTACTTGGCAAGGCTGCTGATGTCAATCATCTAGAAATACACCTCTGGGAAAGTGATAGCCCAGTAATCACCATAACACGTTCTCTAACTGTGTACTGCTGTAGTGTGATTTAGAATGGTGGTAGTGTTCCATCTCCATCCATGGCAGTTCTGGATGTTTTGTGTGTGTTTCATTGTCTGTGTATGGAGCAATGCATTATAGATTACTCACTCGCAGTACATTACAAATGCCTTAATTTGGTAATCCTGCTGATGTCATTAATTGTGAAATACACCTTTGGGGAAGATGTACTTCAGTAATGTCCATGACGCGTACTATAACTGCGTAGTGCTGTAGTGTAGTAAACTAGTTAGGTAGGGGTTCTACTCCCAGACATGACAGGTGTCTGCGTGTGTGTCTTTGTAACTTGTATCCTGTGTAGAGGTGGTTGTTAGTGTGTGACACCTGTGGGCAATGTGAGGGGTTTTGCTAATTTCATTTATGGTGGCCCTACTGTATATCACAATGTCAACCATACAGGGATAACAGATGTAAATAGCTGAGAGGCTGGGGTGCAAAGCTATAGCCATACATGTGACATCAAGGCCAGACAATCACAGTTAGCAACCCCACAGTGCCTTCACATGTGACTCACAATGGACATACCATGCCTGACAACATGCCCTGTATGGACATATGACACTGACATCAGGGATTGCTGGTTAGCATGCTATCAATGTAGGTGCAGGGTAAACCTGCTGACTATTACCAGTCCCTGCCACAGGTGGGCAAGACTGGCACATCTGATAACCTGTGTTCACAGCATGGGCCAGACACCCCAGGTACAGTTCCACATGTCACTGTACATGCATGTGGGAGGTGTGCACATCCTAGACACCATCCATGTCATGGACTAGAAAACACATACATGGCAAATGATGCACAGCATTGGCCATACACAATAGCCATCCAGGTGACTGGATGAGGGATGCAATAAACACCTGTGTGGGCAAATGCAGAAGCTACATGCCTGTGCCACAATGCAGACCATTGTCATGTGGCATGATGGCAAGGTATACCCATCGCCTACCCTTGTATAGCCTGCTGGCACTGTTGACCACCACACACCTGTGCAGACATGCACCCATGCATGTCCAAACTGGCACCCTGTGTGGGTTCATGTGTGCATTGTATGGTGCATATGTCCACATGCACTACTCGCCCCAGGGCAAAGTAAAGCATGCTGCCTGATGTCTAACACCCCCTCATACTCTTTGCCCATACAACCTCTGTATGACCCATGTGGTGCATGTGTTCCCTGCACATTGATGTGTTGTGGCAATCCCACTAGTGACGAGTTGCACTCTTGGCCCTGCCAAGTGTGTTAATGTGTGTGCAACCCTGTGTGAGTGTGCCTGTGCTGACATTGGCACCTGTTCAGGCAAACAGGCATGTGTACATCACCTACTGTATATCTGCCATATCCCTGTTGCAGATGTCACTCAGCGTCACATATATGTTCTGAGTGCTCCTCACCAGATAACCCATGTGGCGCATCCAATAACAGCATCAAACTGTGATAGCACTACATAGTTGTCGGGGGTTTGATACCCAGTGCTGGTAGGTGTGTGACACAACCATGCTTCAGTTTTACACTCCCACCCCTCCCTGATGTGTATTCACTTCTGTCTGCCTTCCCCCACTCCCTCTCTGGTGGATGTGGAGGCCCACACCTGCTTTGCATAGGCAGCAGCATGTGTATTTTAAGTGATGCTCATGATCAGCTGATGGCCTCTGCATGAATTGCATACCTTCCCTAGCTGATTGCATGTGGAACAGCTGTGATAACATTCCTATAGCCAATTGCATGGAAATGCACTCCAATACCTGGGAACATCCTGGTGGTGTTGGCCCTTGTCTGTCACTGTGAGAAGAAGCTAGAACTGTCATTTGGCAAACAGCATCTCAGATGGGTTGGGGATTTACCTCTAACAACATACTCTGTGGAAAGAGGGCAACAAACAGGAGGGGGATGTGCCTGAACTGACTACAGACTGTAAGTGCTGTTATACTGCATATGGAGTAATGTTGGTTTAACAGTGTTTTTCTGGATATGCCTGTCGTACATGTCACAATACCTGCCATGTCAGTTCCATGTATGTGAGGAATATCCATGTGCAGGGTCATCTGCAGACAGGGCAGTGTTGTGGCTTTGGTTTCATGTGCTAGCCACAATGCATTATCTGTGGAATGCAGACGGTAGTGTGAGGATTGCAGTCTGATGGTGAAGGCCATGACAGTTACTGACTACATATCCCTCATTGGACATATGTTTCAACAAACCCCATAACAATGGTAGATTTATGAGGGTATCACAGCAACATGTCGATACTAGCCCTGTGTATGTGCTGTCAGATACAAACTCTGTCAACCTTTGTACATATGGTGTGCACGAAGTGGTGCATATGTGCTGTACACTATAAATAGTGTCATCATATCTGATAACAAGCCAGTGATATATCAGAATGCTACACATGTCATGTACAGTAGGGGTTACATTTCATGACATAACCTGGACATTCTGTGGATATTTGTACTGAGGTCTGTGTAGTGATGGTGAATGTCGGCAGTGTGTGTATTGTTAACATGTACCATGGCCTGTGTACAGACTGTGGTAGATGTCTTTGTTCTATCTCCCCTGCATTCTGATGTTACATGCCGCCCCACTGTAAGGTACTGTTTTACCATACATATTTGTAGGGCCACGCACACACACACGTCCCATACCACAGACAGCCATCAGACCAAACTATGTAGCAGCCCAGTATATGTAGGGTCATTCTGTGAGTGACACATATGAGGATGGTGTAGAATAGATAGTCCATATACTGTACTATTATGCTATAACCCATGTGGCGCATCCAATAACAGCATCAAACTGTGATAGCACTACATAGCTGTCGGGGGTTTGATACCCTGTGCTGGTAGGTGTGTGACACAACCATGCTTCAGTTTTACACTCCCACCCCTCCCTGATGTGTATTCACTTCTGTCTGCCTCCCCCACTCCCTCTCTGGTGGATGTGGAGGCCCACACCTGCTTTGCATAGGCAGCAGCATATGTGGCTGTGTTCAGATTGGTTGTGGTTATGCACTGTCACACAGGTGTATCCTACCCTGTGTTGTGACATGGCTGTTGAGCCTGCTATATATGCAGGTACTCTACAGTGATAACCCTAGGATGTCAGTCAGTAGCCAATTGCACACGTTATGAGCAGATGTCACTTTCCACACACACCATGTCTGTGAAGACAATCTCAATGACAGTAGCAAATGTCTATTAATATACCTGCTATACA
This sequence comes from Protopterus annectens, assembly GCF_019279795.1. NCBI lineage: Eukaryota > Metazoa > Chordata > Ceratodontiformes > Protopteridae > Protopterus > Protopterus annectens. The sequence continues at coordinate 983,730,483 of NC_056726.1, read as the reverse complement.
TACCTGACATCCCCTTTCACTACAACTTTGGTACTATAGGGGATGGGGTAGGGCTACACTCCATGTCCAGGACATATGGTGGAAATATATAGACATGTACTTATCCAGATAGCCATATAAATAGCTGAGTACACATGTGTAATACTTCCACTTACCACTGTCATGACAACCGCCTACTATGAATCCCTACATCATGTTGGTGTATTCCCTGTGTGATGGACATCCTTCTTGTGTGTGGGCATCAATGTTACAGACAGCAGGTAGCGATACCTCTTACAGGAGAACCTGCACACTCAGGGCAGCCACATATATGTAGGAGGATCAGGACATACAGACAGACTTGTGAGTAGAGTGGTCTAATGCTTTGTATAGTACTGGTGTTAAAGGGTGTGTGTGTGTGTGTGTGTGTGTGTGTGTGTGTGTGTGTGTGTGTGTGTGTGTACATAGTAGTTTACCTTGGACTGCAGTCTGTCTATAGCTCACTACTGTGGGGCTATCTTCTAGCTGGACAGAAGTGTGCCTATCGTGTTGTCTGTCCACCACACAGGTCCTGTGTCGGATATTACACTGGCAGTGTGTGTGTTGCATGCTAGCAGTGCATGGCTATATCCATTTGTGTCCCCTGATGTCTTATTCCTGCATAAAGGTAAGTTACAACACATCCTGTAACAGCAGCATGTTCCAGGGTGTGTAACTTGCGAGTATGGCCCTGTGTTCCTGCCTTTGTCCTCCACATATATGGCAGGCTTTGTCCTGCTGTGACATGGTTAGGGGTTGTTAGGTAATGGCCTATCATTAATTAATGCTAGCATTCCTGCTATCATCCCAATCATTACGTGGATTCCCACAACATTTGTTGGTCAGGGTCCATACATGTGACAGATTCATTACTTGTGGTAATGTCAATGTATGTCCCCTTAGGGCTTGACTACAGGGTGTAATTGGAGGCTGCTGAACTACATCTGATATTGTTGATTGTTACTTATCTTGCAGGCAAATCCTGTGTCTACTGTCGTACAAATTGAAGGGCTTGGCCTGGACACCATAGTATGTTATATATCTGCACTGTCTGCATCTACTGTTTTGTGTGGGCCTTGCATCCATCACTGGTTATGTACATCAACATCTATGTGCTGTCAGTAATGGCATACATTATTGTATGGTACACAAATAATGGTTGTCTGTGTATACATACCTGTGTGTCGTGTCATGTCCTTTGAATTGTGAGTGGGTATATGTATAATGTAAATATCCCCTTTGTGGGGCAGGTTGCAACACTACACATGTCACAGGTACCAGTTACGGGGCATGTGGCTGGGGATGTACATTGCACCCAGTACATCCACACTACTTCTACATATGTATAGCCAATAATACCCTTTGTCCATGTATATGTGTATGTACCCATATATTTCGTATATCTTTATATATATATATATATATATATATATATGTATATATATATATATATATATATATATATATACCTGCACACGATTGCCAATGTATAGATGTGTGTGCATATCTGTACCATTGTAATGTGTACAGTCCCTGCGGTACAATGGCTTATCTGCATGATATGTTACAGATATTGCCCTGCCATGTACAGGTGACTTGGATTACTGTTGGAGCATTGTAGCTGTGTTGTAGTGGGTCCTGCCATCAAGTACTGCATGTGCTGGATATTGGATTGCATAGCATATCTGTTAGGGCTGGGGGGGTTACATAGCAGTAATTACCGGGTGTCCCTTATTTGTGCCCCCACACCCCATTAACTGTGATCATGGTCTGTTAAGTAGTACGAAGAGGGCCAGGAGTCCATTCCCATGTGGAAATCATATAAACATGTCTATCTGTGTATATGTGTGTGTGTATATGTATATATATATATATATATATATATATATATATATATATATATATATATATATCTGCATAATTATATATGTGAAACCCCCATATATAGAGGGATAGAACTGGACATTGATATAGCTCTAGATATGTATATGTATATGTGTGTGTGTGTGTCTGTGTATATATATATATATATATATATATATATATATATATATATATATATATATATATATATATATATATATATATATATATATATATATATATATATATATATATATATATATATATATATATATATATATATATATGCATATACATATAGATATATAGATATACATACACACATATATAGATATACATATAGATATAGATGTACATAGATATATATATATATATATATATATATATATATATATATATATATGTATGTATATATATTTATATATATATATACACACATATAGATATATAAATAGATATCAGATATCTATATATGCATATCTATATATATATATATATATATTTTTATATGTGTGTGTGTGTGTATATATATATATATATATATATATATATATATATATATATATATACATATACATATATATATATTAATATATATATATATATATATATATATATATATATATATATATATATATATATAAAATGTATGGATATATACACTGAACATATTTATCTATCTATGTACATTTGCTGTTATATGGTTATTTGTGAGTCATACATACACAAATATATGCATATAGCTGTCTATTTGTCTACATTTACAGATGTATATCTGTCCATATATCCATGCATGTTTGTCCTATATGTGTGGCCTGTACCTCATTCTTTTGGCAATTGACATAGATGACCTTAGGGCTGAGATCAGTCATTCGTGCCAACACGTAAGTGTTTCAGACTTATCATCTCCTTCACTATATGTGTTCTACTACATTTAACTGTGTAACTTGCAATGTTTTAAGTGTATTAGAGCAAGATATGACCAATATCCCTATATGTACCCACATTATGGCACACTATGTCCGGGATTCATGCATTAAGAGGTAGTGTGGTGTAATATTACTATATTTCCTGTGCTGTTGACTGATTGTGCTGGATAATATGTATGTGAAATAAGGGGGTATGTACATCTGCCATGATTTCTGGTAAATCCCGTAGTGTATGATGTACAGGGTCCCAGATTTGGGCCTTGCAGAGGCTGTATATTTTGTTTCAGGGCAGAACACCGGCTGTCGGATTTAGTGAGTTAGGCACATTTGAGCAGTTGTACTCGGGTGTGCATGGGTTTGCGCAGAGCTAAGCAATGCTAACCTCCGGTTGCATTTCCTTTTTTCCCCTTGATCCTCCTCTGATACTAGTGGAGACATCGACGTGACCCACAACTGTTGGTTCATTCCACCAAGGACAGACCTGTTGTTGTGTCAAGAGTAGACCTAGCTGGTCTACAGTGTTTCTCCCACTGGTAGCATCCTGCCAGGGTTTTGTGTAGCAGCGGTTTGCTCACACACCTGGCCAGCCTCATATCCTGGTTCCACAGAACCAATGCCTCAGGTGTGACATACTGTGCATGAAGCATGCTCACATGCCCCCATGGTGTGCACCATATATCATTATTCCCTTCGGTATTGTGCAGGACTACTGTTCTCACAGTATGATTGGACAGGCACTGTTCTGTGATGCACATAGACTGCTCATAATACTGTGGTTGAGCAATGGGCATGTGTGCTGGTATTAATCTACACACTTATATACATTTCCTATATTGTTAGATGATTGTGCTGGATAATGTGTTTGTGATCACAGCAGCTGAATGTGTATCTGCTATGGCTTAGTGGAACTCATGTCGACTATAGTGTGCAGGGTCGGGGGTTTGCAACCAGGCAGTGCAGATTATTTGTTAATGGCCATGACAACAGCTGTTGGCTACAGAGTGACTAAGGCACTGTAGAGAAATTGCAGGTTGGTATGCGCTGGTTTGCGCGAGGCACAGAATTGCTGACCTCTGGTTGCAGCGTCTTGCACTGAGTTAGCCACTACATTGCTTCACCAGTGTGGTAATCGCATAGCGGTGGCCAAACAGGCTTACACTCGCTTGCTCCCACATACACACACACAACTTTGTGTATTTAGTTCACATTTGTCAACCGGGACAATCCGACTGTATGCTTGTCCATTGTCAGCGGTGGCCTGGGGAATAGAGTTCCACATTGACCCCTGCTACTTATTCCAATTAATACTGGGGTGTTCACATTCATAGAGGGTGACAGACATAACATAGCTACATCCCCCATTCTTCTTGCTTAGTTTACGTTAACATGTCTGTATTATCCATGCTTAGGTCAGGTTTACATGTCGGGTATGACTGTTGACAAAGGTCAGTTAAAGGTGAAGTTGGATTGCTGTTTAACAGGTCTGGATAGGTTACATGCAGGTATTTGGGGTAGGTGTAGTTATTCCATACCTGTGTGGTTCAGTAGAGGGGAATAGTTAAGGAGTAGGTAGGTAGGTAGTGGGGGTTACATTGCATCTGTATAATAGCCTGTAGGAATAATTGGATGGGGAACAACAGGGAAGGTTTGTCGGATGTTAGGATTTGTATGCAAGGCAGGACAAGAGGTGTTGGTTTCACTAGTTGATGTAGTGGTATAGAGTGTGAGTTGGGGGGGGGGGTTCACAAGTTGGTGAGGTTGTGCTGATCCAGGTGTGCTTGTGCTCCCTCATGTGTTATTTACATGTGTCCTGTGGGACAGCTGTGATACTACATGTGGGTTGGGGTTCCAGATACTGGCACTATAGTGGGGGAAGAAGGTGTCACCTACATGTAACCTTAAACATTTATAGACATGGAAAAGGAGCCTGCAGGTACATGGTGTGCATGGGGCACAAAGTGGGAGTTAGTAGGGGAATTATCCAGGGATGTGCAGGGTGGCTGTAGGGAAGATCCACAGCTGGCCATATTGTCTACGATAATTTTCTTGGGTGGCAAAAGCCAGGGTCCCATTTGCTTAGGCATATATAGGCCCTAGGGCCAATAGCCTAGTACCTACCTATGCACAGCTGTGCATATACACTGCATTTGGTGTTTGCATTGGACACTCACACCCCTGGGTGGTAGTGAGGACTACAATAATACCTTGTGATGCCAATTAGATCGGCTTACATGCCTGTAGTGGGGTGTTGCGACCACTTGTTCATAGGTGTTGTGTAGTGGGTTATGCAACAACACATATGGTTATACCATACTTTGCCATGTAAATTGGACTGTGCTGTGGTGGGACCCATATCGGGAATGGCTGTCCATTAGGCAAAAGCATACCTTTTGACTGTACAGTTTCCGCAGACTGTCCAGAGTTTGCTTCATAATTTTGGTGTGTTCCTCTTACAATCTGCACCTGTCTGGCAAATACCTGGGAACTGAAGTCATTAAATACAGACAAGTATTTGAGTTTAAGACCACTGATGTATGATTTAAGAATGAAGACAGGTTACCATCTACCGCATCTGGTCCTCAATGGTTACAATAATCCAAGTTTAAGACTCCACATCCTTCAGATGAGTCATGCTAATACGTAACCTATTATTCTATCAGCTTTCTAAGGTTGTAAGTGGAATATTCACTTTCTGTCCCTATTTGTCCCCCCAACAGTTTAGGCTCTGTCCAGAGGTTTTGCTGTAAGAGGTTGAGAGGTATGGGCGGAAGCTCTGCCCAATTCGCAATATTACTTGCATCCCCGGGGTGGTCCGACTACAAATGCACCAGCCAACACCTGCACACTTAGGCCCATAATTGCATACCCATAGTTACTCCACCTGCCCCTCCTTTACAGCACTCATCCTTACTGTGGGTACAGGTGGGGTCTAACCAGATCACTACACATTGCCCACTCTCCATGTCTCTGGACCCATGTCATATGTTGTCTCAACCCATGGGTCATCAGGCTTGCCCAACCTAGTAGTCGTGCACGTACATGGCCTGGTTAGATAAATCATTACAGGGACTGACTCCAATCATCAATTTTTGGGGTGTCCCACAAAGGACATTGATGTCTTTTCAAGATTAAACTCAGTGGGTCTCTCCCACTGGTAGTATCCTGCCTTTAGTATGGGAAGCAGTGTTTACTTGTATCATATGTTTGTATGTTTCACCTGTCTTGCTGGGGGGGGGGGTGGGTTTGATGCTACTTGTTACACATTTGTTGATTGGACCCCTCACCCCCATTTGCATGGCCTGTGAACATATGTAATTGTTAACTGCTGTACCATATACTAGTTTGATATATATATATATATATATATATATATATATATATATATATATATAAAATGTGTGTATGTTCATACACCTATATACATATATATTTCTGCTTATCTCTCTCTCTCTCTCTCTCTATATATATATCTATATATATATATATATATATATATATATATATATGAAAAAACCACCAGACCCCAAGGAAATGTAGAAGTAAACAAATAACCCAGCGAAGGAGCGTAAAAGCAAAGAACCACTGATGTATGATTTAAGAATGAAGACAGGTTACCATCTACCGCATCTGGTCCTCAATGGTTACAATAATCCAAGGCGAAAAGACCATTTAGTACTGCATAGTTCAAGACGAACAACCATTCGGTTCTAATGTTCAAAAAACGTTTATTAGTGTGAGCGCTTTCACGGCTATTACAGACCGCTTCTTCAGTGGGTACACAGATCCCTCAGATCATAGATACATGGGGTTCATTGTACTATATGGACGGGGTACTGGCAAGTTCCAATCCTTTATTAGGAAGCATTGGAACATACTCACTGTAGATGATAACATCACCAGAATAGTAGGGTCCAGTCCCTCCTTTGTTTTCAGCAACCTTAAGAGGTTATTGTGCAGTACAAGAGAAACAACAACAGTAGTTAGAACAGATCTGGAAAGGAC